>NW_026611849.1:0-98689 GCF_023638135.1 Falco biarmicus | reverse complement strand
AGGTAGAAAAACTTTTGTGGTGCCTTTCAGCTGCCTACCGGGGTAGTGTAAAAACTACCAACAGAACTCGTTTCTGGCACCTTCCCCGGTGGAGGTGTGCATGGGGTGTGTTTGGAACATTTTTTCACCAGCCGAGTCCAAAATTCAGCCGTTCCCCATCTCAGCCCAGAAAGCAGGTAGAAAAACTTTTGTGGTGCCTTTCTCTTGCCTACCGGGGTAGTGTAAAAACTACCAACAGAACTCGTTTCTGGCACCTTCCCCGGAGGAGTTGTGCATGGGGTGTGTTTGGAACATTTTTTCACCAGCCGAGTCCAAAATTCAGCCGTTCCCCATCTCAGCCCAGAAAGCAGGTAGAACAAGTTTTGTGGTGCCTTTCAGCTGCCTACCGGGGTAGTGTAAAAACTACCAACAGAACTCGTTTCTGGCACCTTCCTCGGTGGAGTTGTGCATGGGGTGTGTTTGGAACATTTTGTCAGCAGCCGAGTCCAAAATTCAGCGATTCTCCATCTCAGCCCAGAAAGCAGGTAGAAAAACTTTTGTGGTGCCTTTCAGCTACCTACCGGGGTAGTGTAAAAACTACCAACAGAACTCGTTTCTGGCACCTTCCCCGGTGGAGGTGTGCATGGGGTGTGTTTGGAACATTTTGTTACCAGCCGAGTCCAAAATACAGCCGTTCCCCATCTCAGCCCAGAAAGCAGGTAGAACAAGTTTTGTGGTGCCTTTCAGCTGCCTACCGGGGGTACTGTAAAAACTACCAACAGAACTCGTTTCTGGCACCTTCCCCGGTGGAGTTGTGCATGGGGTGTGTTTGGAACATTTTGTCAGCAGCCGAGTCCAAAATTCAGCTGATCCCCATCTCAGCCCAGAAAGCAGGTAGAAAAACTTTTGTGGTGCCTTTCAGCTGCCTACCGGGGTAGTGTAAAAACTACCAACAGAACTCGTTTCTGGCACCTTCCTCGGTGGAGGTGTGCATGGGGTGTGTTTGGAACATTTTGTCAGGAGCCGAGTCCAAAATTCAGCGATTCCCCATCTCAGCCCAGAAAGCAGGTACAAAAAGTTTTGTGGTGCCTTTCAGCTGCCTACCGGGGTAGTGTAAAAACTACCAACAGAACTCGTTTCTGGCACCTTCCTCGGTGGAGTTGTGCATGGGGTGTGTTTGGAACATTTTGTCACCAGCCGAGTCCAAAATTCAGCTGTTCCCCATCTCAGCCCAGAAAGCAGGTAGAACAAGTTTTGTGGTGCCTTTCAGCTGCCTACCGGGGTAGTGTAAAAACTACCAACAGAACTCGTTTCTGGCACCTTCCCCGGTGGAGTTGTGCATGGGGTGTGTTTGGAACATTTTGTCAGCAGCCGAGTCCAAAATTCAGCTGTTCCCCATCTCAGCCCAGAAAGCAGGTAGAAAAACTTTTGTGGTGCCTTTCAGCTGCCTACCGGGGTACTGTAAAAACTACCAACAGAACTCGTTTCTGGCACCTTCCCCGGTGGAGGTGTGCATGGGGTGTGTTTGGAACATTTTTTCACCAGCCGAGTCCAAAATTCAGCCGTTCCCCATCTCAGCCCAGAAAGCAGGTAGAAAAACTTTTGTGGTGCCTTTCTCTTGCCTACCGGGGTAGTGTAAAAACTACCAACAGAACTCGTTTCTGGCACCTTCCCGGAGGAGTTGTGCATGGGGTGTGTTTGGAACATTTTTCACCAGCCGAGTCCAAAATTCAGCCGTTCCCTATCTCAGCCCAGAAAGCAGGTAGAACAAGTTTTGTGGTGCCTTTCAGCTGCCTACCGGGGTAGTGTAAAAACTACCAACAGAACTCGTTTCTGGCACCTTCCTCGGTGGAGTTGTGCATGGGGTGTGTTTGGAACATTTTGTCACCAGCCGAGTCCAAAATTCAGCTGTTCCCCATCTCAGCCCAGAAAGCAGGTAGAACAAGTTTTGTGGTGCCTTTCAGCTGCCTACCGGGGTACTGTAAAAACTACCAACAGAACTCGTTTCTGGCACCTTCCCCGGTGGAGTTGTGCATGGGGTGTGTTTGGAACATTTTGTCAGCAGCCGAGTCCAAAATTCAGCTGTTCCCCATCTCAGCCCAGAAAGCAGGTAGAAAAACTTTTGTGGTGCCTTTCAGCTGCCTACCGGGGTACTGTAAAAACTACCAACAGAACTCGTTTCTGGCACCTTCCCCGGTGGAGGTGTGCATGGGGTGTGTTTGGAACATTTTTTCACCAGCCGAGTCCAAAATTCAGCCGTTCCCCATCTCAGCCCAGAAAGCAGGTAGAAAAACTTTTGTGGTGCCTTTCTCTTGCCTACCGGGGTAGTGTAAAAACTACCAACAGAACTCGTTTCTGGCACCTTCCCCGGAGGAGTTGTGCATGGGGTGTGTTTGGAACATTTTTTCACCAGCCGAGTCCAAAATTCAGCCGTTCCCCATCTCAGCCCAGAAAGCAGGTAGAACAAGTTTTGTGGTGCCTTTCAGCTGCCTACCGGGGTAGTGTAAAAACTACCAACAGAACTCGTTTCTGGCACCTTCCTCGGTGGAGTTGTGCATGGGGTGTTTTTGGAACATTTTGTCAGCAGCCGAGTCCAAAATTCAGCGATTCTCCATCTCAGCCCAGAAAGCAGGTAGAAAAACTTTTGTGGTGCCTTTCAGCTGCCTACCGGGGTAGTGTAAAAACTACCAACAGAACTCGTTTCTGGCACCTTCCCCGGTGGAGGTGTGCATGGGGTGTGTTTGGAACATTTTGTTACCAGCCGAGTCCAAAATACAGCCGTTCCCCATCTCAGCCCAGAAAGCAGGTAGAACAAGTTTTGTGGTGCCTTTCAGCTGCCTACCGGGGTACTGTAAAAACTACCAACAGAACTCGTTTCTGGCACCTTCCCCGGTGGAGTTGTGCATGGGGTGTGTTTGGAACATTTTGTCAGCAGCCGAGTCCAAAATTCAGCTGATCCCCATCTCAGCCCAGAAAGCAGGTAGAAAAACTTTTGTGGTGCCTTTCAGCTGCCTACCGGGGTAGTGTAAAAACTACCAACAGAACTCGTTTCTGGCACCTTCCTCGGTGGAGGTGTGCATGGGGTGTGTTTGGAACATTTTGTCACCAGCCGAGTCCAAAATTCAGCGATTCCCCATCTCAGCCCAGAAAGCAGGTACAAAAAGTTTTGTGGTGCCTTTCAGCTGCCTACCGGGGTAGTGTAAAAACTACCAACAGAACTCGTTTCTGGCACCTTCCCCGGTGGAGGTGTGCATGGGGTGTGTTTGGAACATTTTGTCACCAGCCGAGTCCAAAATTCAGCCATTCCCCATCTCAGCCCAGAAAGCAGGTACAACAAGTTTTGTGGTGCCTTTCAGCTGCCTACCGGGGTAGTGTAAAAACTACCAAGAGAACTCGTTTCTGGCACCTTCCTCGGTGGAGTTGTGCATGGGGTGTGTTTGGAACATTTTGTCAGCAGCCGAGTCCAAAATTCAGCTGTTCCCCATCTCAGCCCAGAAAGCAGGTAGAACAAGTTTTGTGGTGCCTTTCAGCTGCCTACCGGGGTACTGTAAAAACTACCAACAGAACTCGTTTCTGGCACCTTCCCCGGTGGAGTTGTGCATGGGGTGTGTTTGGAACATTTTGTCAGCAGCCGAGTCCAAAACTCAGCTGTTCCCCATCTCAGCCCAGAAAGCAGGTAGAAAAACTTTTGTGGTGCCTTTCAGCTGCCTACCGGGGTACTGTAAAAACTACCAACAGAACTCGTTTCTGGCACCTTCCCCGGTGGAGGTGTGCATGGGGTGTGTTTGGAACATTTTTTCACCAGCCGAGTCCAAAATTCAGCCGTTCCCCATCTCAGCCCAGAAAGCAGGTAGAAAAACTTTTGTGGTGCCTTTCTCTTGCCTACCGGGGTAGTGTAAAAACTACCAACAGAACTCGTTTCTGGCACCTTCCCCGGAGGAGTTGTGCATGGGGTGTGTTTGGAACATTTTGTCACCAGCCGAGTCCAAAATTCAGCCGTTCCCCATCTCAGCCCAGAAAGCAGGTAGAACAAGTTTTGTGGTGCCTTTCAGCTGCCTACCGGGGTACTGTAAAAACTACCAACAGAACTCGTTTCTGGCACCTTCCTCGGTGGAGTTGTGCATGGGGTGTGTTTGGAACATTTTGTCAGCAGCCGAGTCCAAAATTCAGCGATTCTCCATCTCAGCCCAGAAAGCAGGTAGAAAAACTTTTGTGGTGCCTTTCAGCTGCCTACCGGGGTAGTGTAAAAACTACCAACAGAACTCGTTTCTGGCACCTTCCCCGGTGGAGCTGTGCATGGGGTGTGTTTGGAACATTTTGTTACCAGCCGAGTCCAAAATACAGCCGTTCCCCATCTCAGCCCAGAAAGCAGGTAGAACAAGTTTTGTGGTGCCTTTCAGCTGCCTACCGGGGTACTGTAAAAACTACCAACAGAACTCGTTTCTGGCACCTTCCTCGGTGGAGTTGTGCATGGGGTGTGTTTGGAACATTTTGTCACCAGCCGAGTCCAAAATTCAGCGATTCCCCATCTCAGCCCAGAAAGCAGGTAGAAAAACTTTTGTGGTGCCTTTCAGCTGCCTACCGGGGTACTGTAAAAACTACCAACAGAACTCGTTTCTGGCACCTTCCCCGGTGGAGGTGTGCATGGGGTGTGTTTGGAACATTTTGTCAGCAGCTGAGTCCAAAATTCAGCGATTCCCCATCTCAGCCCAGAAAGCAGGTAGAACAAGTTTTGTGGTGCCTTTCAGCTGCCTACCGGGGTAGTGTAAAAACTACCAACAGAACTCGTTTCTGGCACCTTCCTCGGTGGAGTTGTGCATGGGGTGTGTTTGGAACATTTTGTCACCAGCCGAGTCCAAAATTCAGCTGTTCCCCATCTCAGCCCAGAAAGCAGGTAGAACAAGTTTTGTGGTGCCTTTCAGCTGCCTACCGGGGTACTGTAAAAACTACCAACAGAACTCGTTTCTGGCACCTTCCCCGGTGGAGTTGTGCATGGGGTGTGTTTGGAACATTTTGTCAGCAGCCGAGTCCAAAATTCAGCCGTTCCCGATCTCAGCCCAGAAAGCAGGTAGAACAAGTTTTGTGGTGCCTTTCAGCTGCCTACCGGGGTAGTGTAAAAACTACCAACAGAACTCGTTTCTGGCACCTTCCTCGGTGGAGTTGTGCATGGGGTGTGTTTGGAACATTTTGTCACCAGCCGAGTCCAAAATTCAGCGATTCCCCATCTCAGCCCAGAAAGCAGGTAGAAAAACTTTTGTGGTGCCTTTCAGCTGCCTACCGGGGTAGTGTAAAAACTACCAACAGAACTCGTTTCTGGCACCTTCCCCGGTGGAGGTGTGCATGGGGTGTGTTTGGAACATTTTGTCACCAGCCGAGTCCAAAATTCAGCCGTTCCCCATCTCAGCCCAGAAAGCAGGTACAACAAGTTTTGTGGTGCCTTTCAGCTGCCTACCGGGGTAGTGTAAAAACTACCAAGAGAACTCGTTTCTGGCACCTTCCTCGGTGGAGTTGTGCATGGGGTGTGTTTGGAACATTTTGTCACCAGCCGAGTCCAAAATTCAGCTGTTCCCCATCTCAGCCCAGAAAGCAGGTAGAACAAGTTTTGTGGTGCCTTTCAGCTGCCTACCGGGGTACTGTAAAAACTACCAACAGAACTCGTTTCTGGCACCTTCCCCGGTGGAGTTGTGCATGGGGTGTGTTTGGAACATTTTGTCAGCAGCCGAGTCCAAAATTCAGCTGATCCCCATCTCAGCCCAGAAAGCAGGTAGAAAAACTTTTGTGGTGCCTTTCAGCTGCCTACCGGGGTAGTGTAAAAACTACCAACAGAACTCGTTTCTGGCACCTTCCCCGGTGGAGGTGTGCATGGGGTGTGTTTGGAACATTTTTTCACCAGCCGAGTCCAAAATTCAGCCGTTCCCCATCTCAGCCCAGAAAGCAGGTAGAAAAACTTTTGTGGTGCCTTTCTCTTGCCTACCGGGGTAGTGTAAAAACTACCAACAGAACTCGTTTCTGGCACCTTCCCCGGAGGAGTTGTGCATGGGGTGTGTTTGGAACATTTTGTCACCAGCCGAGTCCAAAATTCAGCCGTTCCCCATCTCAGCCCAGAAAGCAGGTAGAACAAGTTTTGTGGTGCCTTTCAGCTGCCTACCGGGGTACTGTAAAAACTACCAACAGAACTCGTTTCTGGCACCTTCCTCGGTGGAGTTGTGCATGGGGTGTGTTTGGAACATTTTGTCAGCAGCCGAGTCCAAAATTCAGCGATTCTCCATCTCAGCCCAGAAAGCAGGTAGAAAAACTTTTGTGGTGCCTTTCAGCTGCCTACCGGGGTAGTGTAAAAACTACCAACAGAACTCGTTTCTGGCACCTTCCCCGGTGGAGCTGTGCATGGGGTGTGTTTGGAACATTTTGTTACCAGCCGAGTCCAAAATACAGCCGTTCCCCATCTCAGCCCAGAAAGCAGGTAGAACAAGTTTTGTGGTGCCTTTCAGCTGCCTACCGGGGTACTGTAAAAACTACCAACAGAACTCGTTTCTGGCACCTTCCCCGGTGGAGGTGTGCATGGGGTGTGTTTGGAACATTTTGTCACCAGCCGAGTCCAAAATTCAGCCGTTCCCCATCTCAGCCCAGAAAGCAGGTAGAACAAGTTTTCTGGTGCCTTTCAGCTGCCTACCCGGGGTAGTGTAAAAACTACCAACAGAACTCGTTTCTGGCACCTTCCCCGGAGGAGTTGTGCATGGGGTGTGTTTGGAACATTTTGTCAGAAGCCGAGTCCAAAATTCAGCTCATCCCCATCTCAGCCCAGAAAGCAGGTAGAACAAGTTTTGTGGTGCCTTTCAGCTGCCTACCGGGGTACTGTAAAAACTACCAACAGAACTCGTTTCTGGCACCTTCCCCGGTGGAGTTGTGCATGGGGTGTGTTTGGAACATTTTGTCAGCAGCCGAGTCCAAAATTCAGCTGATCCCCATCTCAGCCCAGAAAGCAGGTAGAAAAACTTTTGTGGTGCCTTTCAGCTGCCTACCGGGGTACTGTAAAAACTACCAACAGAACTCGTTTCTGGCACCTTCCCCGGTGGAGGTGTGCATGGGGTGTGTTTGGAACATTTTTTCACCAGCCGAGTCCAAAATTCAGCCGTTCCCCATCTCAGCCCAGAAAGCAGGTAGAAAAACTTTTGTGGTGCCTTTCTCTTGCCTACCGGGGTAGTGTAAAAACTACCAACAGAACTCGTTTCTGGCACCTTCCCCGGAGGAGTTGTGCATGGGGTGTGTTTGGAACATTTTTTCACCAGCCGAGTCCAAAATTCAGCCGTTCCCCATCTCAGCCCAGAAAGCAGGTAGAACAAGTTTTGTGGTGCCTTTCAGCTGCCTACCGGGGTAGTGTAAAAACTACCAACAGAACTCGTTTCTGGCACCTTCCTCGGTGGAGTTGTGCATGGGGTGTGTTTGGAACATTTTGTCACCAGCCGAGTCCAAAATTCAGCGATTCTCCATCTCAGCCCAGAAAGCAGGTAGAAAAACTTTTGTGGTGCCTTTCAGCTGCCTACCGGGGTAGTGTAAAAACTACCAACAGAACTCGTTTCTGGCACCTTCCCCGGTGGAGCTGTGCATGGGGTGTGTTTGGAACATTTTGTTACCAGCCGAGTCCAAAATACAGCCGTTCCCCATCTCAGCCCAGAAAGCAGGTAGAACAAGTTTTGTGGTGCCTTTCAGCTGCCTACCGGGGTAGTGTAAAAACTACCAACAGAACTCGTTTCTGGCACCTTCCCCGGTGGAGTTGTGCATGGGGTGTGTTTGGAACATTTTGTCAGCAGCCGAGTCCAAAATTCAGCGATTCCCCATCTCAGCCCAGAAAGCAGGTAGAACAAGTTTTCTGGTGCCTTTCAGCTGCCTACCGGGGTAGTGTAAAAACTACCAACAGAACTCGTTTCTGGCACCTTCCCCGGTGGAGTTGTGCATGGGGTGTGTTTGGAACATTTTGTCAGCAGCCGAGTCCAAAATTCAGCTGATCCCCATCTCAGCCCAGAAAGCAGGTAGAAAAACTTTTGTGGTGCCTTTCAGCTGCCTACTGGGGTACTGTAAAAACTACCAACAGAACTCGTTTCTGGCACCTTCCTCGGTGGAGTTGTGCATGGGGTGTGTTTGGAACATTTTGTCACCAGCCGAGTCCAAAATTCAGCGATTCTCCATCTCAGCCCAGAAAGCAGGTAGAACAAGTTTTGTGGTGCCTTTCTCTTGCCTACCGGGGTAGTGTAAAAACTACCAACAGAACTCGTTTCTGGCACCTTCCTCGGTGGAGTTGTGCATGGGGTGTGTTTGGAACATTTTGTTACCATCCGAGTCCAATATTCAGCTGATCCCCATCTCAGCCCAGAAAGCAGGTAGAAAAACTTTTGTGGTGCCTTTCAGCTGCCTACCGGGCTACTGTAAAAACTACCAACAGAACTCATTTCTGGCACCTTCCCCGGTGGAGTTGTGCATGGGGTGTGTTCGGAACATTTTGTCAGCAGCCGAGTCCAAAATTCAGCGATTCTCCATCTCATCCCAGAAAGCAGGTACAACAAGTTTTGTGGTGCCTTTCAGCTGCCTACCGGGGTACTGTAAAAACTACCAACAGAACTCGTTTCTGGCACCTTCCCCGGTGGAGATGTGCATGGGGTGTGTTTGGAACATTTTGTCACCAGCCGAGTCCAAAATTCAGCCGTTCTCCATCTCAGCCCAGAAAGCAGATAGAACAAGTTTTGTGGTGCCTTTCAGCTGCCTACCGGGGTAGTGTAAAAACTACCCAACACAGAACTCGTTTCTGGCACCTTCCCCGGTGGAGTTGTGCATGGGGTGTGTTTGGAACATTTTGTCACCAGCCGAGTCCAAAATTCAGCGATTCTCCATCTCATCCCAGAAAGCAGGTACAACAAGTTTTGTGGTGCCTTTCAGCTGCCTACCGGGGTAGTGTAAAAACTACCAACAGAACTCGTTTCTGGCACCTTCCCCGGTGGAGATGTGCATGGGGTGTGTTTGGAACATTTTGTCACCAGCCGAGTCCAAAATTCAGCGATTCTCCATCTCAGCCCAGAAAGCAGGTAGAACAAGTTTTGTGGTGCCTTTCTCTTGCCTACCGGGGTAGTGTAAAAACTACCAACAGAACTCGTTTCTGGCACCTTTGCCAGTGAAGGTGTGCATGGGGTGTGTTTGGAACATTTTGTCACCAGCCGAGTCCAAAATTCAGCGATTCCCCATCTCAGCCCAGAAAGCAGGTAGAAAAACTTTTGTGGTGCCTTTCAGCTGCCTACCGGGGTAGTGTAAAAACTACCAACAGAACTCGTTTCTGGCACCTTTGCCAGTAAAGGTGTGCATGGGGTGTGTTTGGAACATTTTGTCACCAGCCGAGTCCAAAATTCAGCGATTCCCCATCTCAGCCCAGAAAGCAGGTAGAACAAGTTTTGTGGTGCCTTTCTCTTGCCTACCGGGGTAGTGTAAAAACTACCAACAGAACTCGTTTCTGGCACCTTCCCCGGTGGAGTTGTGCATGGGGTGTGTTTGGAACATTTTGTCACCAGCCGAGTCCAAAATTCAGCGATTCCCCATCTCAGCCCAGAAAGCAGGTAGAAAAACTTTTGTGGTGCCTTTCAGCTGCCTACCGGGGTAGTGTAAAAACTACCAACAGAACTCGTTTCTGGCACCTTCCCCGGTGGAGGTGTGCATGGGGTGTGTTTGGAACATTTTGTTACCAGCCGAGTCCAAATTCAGCTGTTCCCCATCTCAGCCCAGAAAGCAGGTAGAACAAGTTTTGTGGTGCCTTTCAGCTGCCTACCGGGGTAGTGTAAAAACTACCAACAGAACTCGTTTCTGGCACCTTCCCCGGTGGAGTTGTGCATGGGGTGTGTTTGGAACATTTTGTCACCAGCCGAGTCCAAAATTCAGCGATTCCCCATCTCAGCCCAGAAAGCAGGTAGAACAAGTTTTCTGGTGCCTTTCAGCTGCCTACCGGGGTAGTGTAAAAACTACCAACAGAACTCGTTTCTGGCACCTTCCCCGGTGGAGTTGTGCATGGGGTGTGTTTGGAACATGTTGTCACCAGCCGAGTCCAAAATTCAGCGATTCCCCATCTCAGCCCAGAAAGCAGGTAGAAAAACTTTTGTGGTGCCTTTCAGCTGCCTACCGGGGTACTGTAAAAACTACCAACAGAACTCGTTTCTGGCACCTTCCCCGGTGGAGTTGTGCATGGGGTGTGTTTGGAACATTTTGTCACCAGCCGAGTCCAAAATTCAGCGATTCCCCATCTCAGCCCAGAAAGCAGGTAGAAAAACTTTTGTGGTGCCTTTCAGCTGCCTACCGGGGTAGTGTAAAAACTACCAACAGAACTCGTTTCTGGCACCTTCCCCGGTGGAGGTGTGCATGGGGTGTGTTTGGAACATTTTGTTACCAGCCGAGTCCAAAATACAGCCGTTCCCCATCTCATCCCAGAAAGCAGGTAGAACAAGTTTTGTGGTGCCTTTCAGCTGCCTACCGGGGTAGTGTAAAAACTACCAACAGAACTCGTTTCTGGCCCCTTCCCCGGTGGAGGTGTGCATGGGGTGTGTTTGGAACATTTTGTCACCAGCCGAGTCCAAAATTCAGCCGTTCCCCATCTCAGCCCAGAAAGCAGGTACAACAAGTTTTGTGGTGCCTTTCAGCTGCCTACCGGGGTAGTGTAAAAACTACCAACAGAACTCGTTTCTGGCACCTCCCTCGGTGGAGTTGTGCATGGGGTGTGTTTGGAACATTTTGTCACCAGCCGAGTCCAAAATTCAGCGATTCTCCATCTCAGCCCAGAAAGCAGGTAGAACAAGTTTTCTGGTGCCTTTCAGCTGCCTACCGGGGTAGTGTAAAAACTACCAACAGAACTCGTTTCTGGCACCTTCCCCGGTGGAGTTGTGCATGGGGTGTGTTTGGAACATTTTGTTACCAGCCGAGTCCAAAATTCAGCCGTTCCTCATCTCAGCCCAGAAAGCAGGTAGAACAAGTTTTGTGGTGCCTTTCAGCTGCCTACCGGGGTACTGTAAAAACTACCAACAGAACTCGTTTCTGGCACCTTCCCCAGTGGAGTTGTGCATGGGGTGTGTTTGGAACATTTTGTCACCAGCCGAGTCCAAAATTCAGCGATTCCCCATCTCAGCCCAGAAAGCAGGTAGAACAAGTTTTCTGGTGCCTTTCAGCTGCCTACCGGGGTAGTGTAAAAACTACCAACAGAACTCGTTTCTGGCACCTTCCCCGGTGGAGTTGTGCATGGGGTGTGTTTGGAACATTTTGTCACCAGCCGAGTCCAAAATTCAGCCGTTCCCCATCTCAGCCCAGAAAGCAGGTAGAAAAACTTTTGTGGTGCCTTTCAGCTGCCTACCGGGGTAGTGTAAAAACTACCAAGAGAACTCGTTTCTGGCACCTTCCCCGGTGCAGTTGTGCATGGGGTGTGTTTGGAACATTTTGTCAGCAGCCGAGTCCAAAACTCAGCTGTTCCCCATCTCAGCCCAGAAAGCAGGTAGAAAAACTTTTGTGGTGCCTTTCAGCTGCCTACCGGGGTAGTGTAAAAACTACCAACAGAACTCGTTTCTGGCACCTTCCCCGGTGGAGGTGTGCATGGGGTGTGTTTGGAACATTTTGTTACCAGCCGAGTCCAAAATTCAGCTGTTCCCCATCTCAGCCCAGAAAGCAGGTAGAAAAACTTTTGTGGTGCCTTTCAGCTGCCTACCGGGGTACTGTAAAAACTACCAACAGAACTCGTTTCTGGCACCTTCCCCGGTGGAGTTGTGCATGGGGTGTGTTTGGAACATTTTGTCACCAGCCGAGTCCAAAATTCAGCGATTCCCCATCTCAGCCCAGAAAGCAGGTAGTACAAGTTTTCTGGTGCCTTTCAGCTGCCTACCGGGGTAGTGTAAAAACTACCAACAGAACTCGTTTCTGGCACCTTCCCCGGTGGAGTTGTGCATGGGGTGTGTTTGGAACATTTTGTCACCAGCCGAGTCCAAAATTCAGCGATTCCCCATCTCAGCCCAGAAAGCAGGTACAACAAGTTTTGTGGTGCCTTTCAGCTGCCTACCGGGGTACTGTAAAAACTACCAACAGAACTCGTTTCTGGCACCTTCCCCGGTGGAGTTGTGCATGGGGTGTGTTTGGAACATTTTGTCACCAGCCGAGTCCAAAATTCAGCGATTCCCCATCTCAGCCCAGAAAGCAGGTAGAACAAGTTTTGTGGTGCCTTTCAGCTGCCTACCGGGGTAGTGTAAAAACTACCAACAGAACTCGTTTCTGGCACCTTTGCCAGTAAAGGTGTGCATGGGGTGTGTTTGGAACATTTTGTCACCAGCCGAGTCCAAAATTCAACGATTCCCCATCTCAGCCCAGAAAGCAGGTACAACAAGTTTTGTGGTGCCTTTCAGCTGCCTACCGGGGTAGTGTAAAAACTACCAACAGAACTCGTTTCTGGCCCCTTCCCCGGTGGAGGTGTGCATGGGGTGTGTTTGGAACATTTTGTCACCAGCCGAGTCCAAAATTCAGCCGTTCCCCATCTCAGCCCAGAAAGCAGGTACAACAAGTTTTGTGGTGCCTTTCAGCTGCCTACCGGGGTAGTGTAAAAACTACCAACAGAACTCGTTTCTGGCACCTTCCTCGGTGGAGTTGTGCATGGGGTGTGTTTGGAACATTTTGTCACCAGCCGAGTCCAAAATTCAGCGATTCTCCATCTCAGCCCAGAAAGCAGGTAGAACAAGTTTTGTGGTGCCTTTCTCTTGCCTACCGGGGTAGTGTAAAAACTACCAACAGAACTCGTTTCTGGCACCTTCCTCGGTGGAGTTGTGCATGGGGTGTGTTTGGAACATTTTGTTACCATCCGAGTCCAATATTCAGCTGATCACCATCTCAGCCCAGAAAGCAGGTAGAAAAACTTTTGTGGTGCCTTTCAGCTGCCTACCGGGGTACTGTAAAAACTACCAACAGAACTCATTTCTGGCACCTTCCCCGGTGGAGTTGTGCATGGGGTGTGTTCGGAACATTTTGTCACCAGCCGAGTCCAAAATTCAGCTGTTCCCCATCTCAGCCCAGAAAGCAGGTAGAAAAACTTTTGTGGTGCCTTTCAGCTGCCTACCGGGGTACTGTAAAAACTACCAACAGAACTCGTTTCTGGCACCTTCCCCGGTGGAGTTGTGCATGGGGTGTGTTTGGAATATTTTGTCACCAGCCGAGTCCAAAATTCAGCGATTCTCCATCTCAGCCCAGAAAGCAGGTAGAAAAACTTTTGTGGTGCCTTTCAGATGCCTACCGGGGTACTGTAAAAACTACCAACAGAACTCGTTTCTGGCACCTTCCCCGGTGGAGTTGTGCATGGGGTGTGTTTGGAACATTTTGTCACCAGCCGAGTCCAAAATTCAGCTGTTCCCCATCTCAGCCCAGAAAGCAGGTAGAAAAACTTTTGTGGTGCCTTTCAGCTGCCTACCGGGGTACTGTAAAAACTACCAACAGAACTCGTTTCTGGCACCTTCCCCGGTGGAGTTGTGCATGGGGTGTGTTTGGAACATTTTGTCACCAGCCGAGTCCAAAATTCAGCGATTCCCCATCTCAGCCCAGAAAGCAGGTAGAACAAGTTTTGTGGTGCCTTTCAGCTGCCTACCGGGGTAGTGTAAAAACTACCAACAGAACTCGTTTCTGGCACCTTTGCCGGTGGAGCTGTGCATGGGGTGTGTTTGGAACATTTTTTCACCAGCCGAGTCCAAAATTCAGCGATTCTCCATCTCAGCCCAGAAAGCAGGTAGAACAAGTTTTGTGGTGCCTTTCAGCTGCCTACTGGGGTACTGTAAAAACTACCAAGAGAACTCGTTTCTGGCACCTTCCCCGGTGGAGGTGTGCATGGGGTGTGTTTGGAACATTTTGTCACCAGCCGAGTCCAAAATTCAGCGATTCCCCATCTCAGCCCAGAAAGCAGGTAGAACAAGTTTTGTGGTGCCTTTCTCTTGCCTACCGGGGTAGTGTAAAAACTACCAACAGAACTCGTTTCTGGCACCTTCCCCGGTGGAGTTGTGCATGGGGTGTGTTTGGAACATTTTGTCACCAGCCGAGTCCAAAATTCAGCGATTCCCCATCTCAGCCCAGAAAGCAGGTAGAACAAGTTTTGTGGTGCCTTTCAGCTGCCTACCGGGGTAGTGTAAAAACTACCAACAGAACTCGTTTCTGGCACCTTTCCCGGTGGAGTTGTGCATGGGGTGTGTTTGGAACATTTTGTCAGCAGCCGAGTCCAAAACTCAGCTGTTCCCCATCTCAGCCCAGAAAGCAGGTAGAAAAACTTTTGTGGTGCCTTTCAGCTGCCTACCGGGGTAGTGTAAAAACTACCAACAGAACTCGTTTCTGGCACCTTCCCCGGTGGAGGTGTGCATGGGGTGTGTTTGGAACATTTTGTCACCAGCCGAGTCCAAAATTCAGCTGTTCCCCATCTCAGCCCAGAAAGCAGGTAGAAAAACTTTTGTGGTGCCTTTCAGCTGCCTACCGGGGTAGTGTAAAAACTACCAAGAGAACTCGTTTCTGGCACCTTCCCCGGTGGAGCTGTGCATGGGGTGTGTTTGGAACATTTTGTCAGCAGCCGAGTCCAAAATTCAGCGATTCCCCATCTCAGCCCAGAAAGCAGGTAGAACAAGTTTTCTGGTGCCTTTCAGCTGCCTACCGGGGTAGTGTAAAAACTACCAACAGAACTCGTTTCTGGCACCTTCCCCGGTGGAGTTGTGCATGGGGTGTGTTTGGAACATTTTGTTACCAGCCGAGTCCAAAATTCAGCCGTTCCTCATCTCAGCCCAGAAAGCAGGTAGAACAAGTTTTGTGGTGCCTTTCAGCTGCCTACCGGGGTACTGTAAAAACTACCAACAGAACTCGTTTCTGGCACCTTCCCCGGTGGAGTTGTGCATGGGGTGTGTTTGGAACATTTTGTCACCAGCCGAGTCCAAAATTCAGCGATTCCCCATCTCAGCCCAGAAAGCAGGTAGAACAAGTTTTGTGGTGCCTTTCCCTTGCCTACCGGGGTAGTGTAAAAACTACCAACAGAACTCGTTTCTGGCACCTTCCCCGGTGGAGTTGTGCATGGGGTGTGTTTGGAACATTTTGTCACCAGCCGAGTCCAAAATTCAGCGATTCCCCATCTCAGCCCAGAAAGCAGGTAGAACAAGTTTTGTGGTGCCTTTCAGCTGCCTACCGGGGTAGTGTAAAAACTACCAACAGAACTCGTTTCTGGCACCTTCCCCGGTGCAGTTGTGCATGGGGTGTGTTTGGAACATTTTGTCAGCAGCCGAGTCCAAAACTCAGCTGTTCCCCATCTCAGCCCAGAAAGCAGGTAGAAAAACTTTTGTGGTGCCTTTCAGCTGCCTACCGGGGTACTGTAAAAACTACCAACAGAACTCGTTTCTGGCACCTTCCCCGGTGGAGTTGTGCATGGGGTGTGTTTGGAACATTTTGTCACCAGCCGAGTCCAAAATTCAGCGATTCCCCATCTCAGCCCAGAAAGCAGGTAGAACAAGTTTTGTGGTGCCTTTCAGCTGCCTACCGGGGTAGTGTAAAAACTACCAACAGAACTCGTTTCTGGCACCTTCCCCGGTGGAGTTGTGCATGGGGTGTGTTTGGAACATTTTGTTACCAGCCGAGTCCAAAATTCAGCCGTTCCTCATCTCAGCCCAGAAAGCAGGTAGAACAAGTTTTGTGGTGCCTTTCAGCTGCCTACCGGGGTACTGTAAAAACTACCAACAGAACTCGTTTCTGGCACCTTCCCCGGTGGAGGTGTGCATGGGGTGTGTTTGGAACATTTTGTCACCAGCCGAGTCCAAAATTCAGCGATTCCCCATCTCAGCCCAGAAAGCAGGTAGAACAAGTTTTGTGGTGCCTTTCTCTTGCCTACCGGGGTAGTGTAAAAACTACCAACAGAACTCGTTTCTGGCACCTTCCCCGGTGGAGTTGTGCATGGGGTGTGTTTGGAACATTTTGTCACCAGCCGAGTCCAAAATTCAGCGATTCCCCATCTCAGCCCAGAAAGCAGGTAGAAAAAGTTTTGTGGTGCCTTTCAGCTGCCTACCGGGGTAGTGTAAAAACTACCAACAGAACTCGTTTCTGGCACCTTCCCCGGTGCAGTTGTGCATGGTGTGTGTTTGGAACATTTTGTCAGCAGCCGAGTCCAAAACTCAGCTGTTCCCCATCTCAGCCCAGAGAGCAGGTAGAAAAACTTTTGTGGTGCCTTTCAGCTGCCTACCGGGGTAGTGTAAAAACTACCAACAGAACTCGTTTCTGGCACCTTCCCCGGTGGAGGTGTGCATGGGGTGTGTTTGGAACATTTTGTCACCAGCCGAGTCCAAAATTCAGCGATTCCCCATCTCAGCCCAGAAAGCAGGTAGAACAAGTTTTGTGGTGCCTTTCAGCTGCCTACCGGGGTAGTGTAAAAACTACCAACAGAACTCGTTTCTGGCACCTTCCCCGGTGGAGTTGTGCATGGGGTGTGTTTGGAACATTTTGTTACCAGCCGAGTCCAAAATTCAGCCGTTCCTCATCTCAGCCCAGAAAGCAGGTAGAACAAGTTTTGTGGTGCCTTTCAGCTGCCTACCGGGGTACTGTAAAAACTACCAACAGAACTCGTTTCTGGCACCTTCCCCGGTGGAGGTGTGCATGGGGTGTGTTTGGAACATTTTGTCACCAGCCGAGTCCAAAATTCAGCGATTCCCCATCTCAGCCCAGAAAGCAGGTAGAACAAGTTTTGTGGTGCCTTTCTCTTGCCTACCGGGGTAGTGTAAAAACTACCAACAGAACTCGTTTCTGGCACCTTCCCCGGTGGAGTTGTGCATGGGGTGTGTTTGGAACATTTTGTCACCAGCCGAGTCCAAAATTCAGCGATTCCCCATCTCAGCCCAGAAAGCAGGTAGAACAAGTTTTGTGGTGCCTTTCAGCTGCCTACCAGGGTAGTGTAAAAACTACCAACAGAACTCGTTTCTGGCACCTTCCCCGGTGCAGTTGTGCATGGGGTGTGTTTGGAACATTTTGTCAGCAGCCGAGTCCAAAACTCAGCTGTTCCCCATCTCAGCCCAGAAAGCAGGTAGAAAAACTTTTGTGGTGCCTTTCAGCTGCCTACCGGGGTAGTGTAAAAACTACCAACAGAACTCGTTTCTGGCACCTTTGCCAGTAAAGGTGTGCATGGGGTGTGTTTGGAACATTTTGTCACCAGCCGAGTCCAAAATTCAGCGATTCCCCATCTCAGCCCAGAAAGCAGGTACAACAAGTTTTGTGGTGCCTTTCAGCTGCCTACCGGGGTAGTGTAAAAACTACCAACAGAACTCGTTTCTGGCCCCTTCCCCGGAGGAGGTGTGCATGGGGTGTGTTTGGAACATTTTGTCACCAGCCGAGTCCAAAATTCAGCCGTTCCCCATCTCAGCCCAGAAAGCAGGTACAACAAGTTTTGTGGTGCCTTTCAGCTGCCTACCGGGGTAGTGTAAAAACTACCAACAGAACTCGTTTCTGGCACCTTCCTCGGTGGAGTTGTGCATGGGGTGTGTTTGGAACATTTTGTCACCAGCCGAGTCCAAAATTCAGCGATTCTCCATCTCAGCCCAGAAAGCAGGTAGAACAAGTTTTCTGGTGCCTTTCAGCTGCCTACCGGGGTAGTGTAAAAACTACCAACAGAACTCGTTTCTGGCACCTTCCTCGGTGGAGTTGTGCATGGGGTGTGTTTGGAACATTTTGTCACCAGCCGAGTCCAAAATTCAACGATTCCCCATCTCAGCCCAGAAAGCAGGTACAACAAGTTTTGTGGTGCCTTTCAGCTGCCTACCGGGGTAGTGTAAAAACTACCAACAGAACTCGTTTCTGGCACCTTCCCCGGTGCAGTTGTGCATGGGGTGTGTTTGGAACATTTTGTCAGCAGCCGAGTCCAAAACTCAGCTGTTCCCCATCTCAGCCCAGAAAGCAGGTAGAAAAACTTTTGTGGTGCCTTTCAGCTGCCTACCGGGGTAGTGTAAAAACTACCAACAGAACTCGTTTCTGGCACCTTTGCCAGTAAAGGTGTGCATGGGGTGTGTTTGGAACATTTTGTCACCAGCCGAGTCCAAAATTCAACGATTCCCCATCTCAGACCAGAAAGCAGGTACAACAAGTTTTGTGGTGCCTTTCAGCTGCCTACCGGGGTAGTGTAAAAACTACCAACAGAACTCGTTTCTGGCCCCTTCCCCGGAGGAGGTGTGCATGGGGTGTGTTTGGAACATTTTGTCACCAGCCGAGTCCAAAATTCAGCCGTTCCCCATCTCAGCCCAGAAAGCAGGTACAACAAGTTTTGTGGTGCCTTTCAGCTGCCTACTGGGGTAGTGTAAAAACTACCAACAGAACTCGTTTCTGGCACCTTCCTCGGTGGAGTTGTGCATGGGGTGTGTTTGGAACATTTTGTCACCAGCCGAGTCCAAAATTCAGCGATTCTCCATCTCAGCCCAGAAAGCAGGTAGAACAAGTTTTCTGGTGCTTTCAGCTGCCTACCGGGGTAGTGTAAAAACTACCAACAGAACTCGTTTCTGGCACCTTCCCCGGTGGAGTTGTGCATGGGGTGTGTTTGGAACATTTTGTTACCAGCCGAGTCCAAAATTCAGCCGTTCCTCATCTCAGCCCAGAAAGCAGGTAGAACAAGTTTTGTGGTGCCTTTCAGCTGCCTACCGGGGTAGTGTAAAAACTACCAACAGAACTCCTTTCTGGCACCTTCCCCGGTGCAGTTGTGCATGGGGTGTGTTTGGAACATTTTGTCACCAGCCGAGTCCAAAACTCAGCTGTTCCCCATCTCAGCCCAGAAAGCAGGTAGAAAAACTTTTGTGGTGCCTTTCAGCTGCCTACCGGGGTAGTGTAAAAACTACCAACAGAACTCGTTTCTGGCACCTTCCCCGGTGGAGGTGTGCATGGGGTGTGTTTGGAACATTTTGTTACCAGCCGAGTCCAAAAATTCAGCGATTCCCCATCTCAGCCCAGAAAGCAGGTAGAAAAACTTTTGTGGTGCCTTTCAGCTGCCTACCGGGGGTACTGTAAAAACTACCAACAGAACTCGTTTCTGGCACCTTCCCCGGTGGAGTTGTGCATGGGGTGTGTTTGGAACATTTTGTCACCAGCCGAGTCCAAAATTCAGCGATTCCCCATCTCAGCCCAGAGAGCAGGTAGAAAAAGTTTTGTGGTGCCTTTCAGCTGCCTACCGGGGTAGTGTAAAAACTACCAACAGAACTCGTTTCTGGCACCTTCCCCGGTTGCAGTTGTGCATGGGGTGTGTTTGGAACATTTTGTCAGCAGCCGAGTCCAAAACTCAGCTGTTCCCCATCTCAGCCCAGAGAGCAGGTAGAAAAACTTTTGTGGTGCCTTTCAGCTGCCTACCGGGGTAGTGTAAAAAACTACCAACAGAACTCGTTTCTGGCACCTTCCCCGGTGGAGGTGTGCATGGGGTGTGTTTGGAACATTTTGTCACCAGCCGAGTCCAAAATTCAGCGATTCCCCATCTCAGCCCAGAAAGCAGGTAGAACAAGTTTTGTGGTGCCTTTCAGCTGCCTACCGGGGTAGTGTAAAAACTACCAACAGAACTCGTTTCTGGCACCTTCCCCGGTGGAGTTGTGCATGGGGTGTGTTTGGAACATTTTGTTACCAGCCGAGTCCAAAATTCAGCCGTTCCTCATCTCAGCCCAGAAAGCAGGTAGAACAAGTTTTGTGGTGCCTTTCAGCTGCCTACCGGGGGTACTGTAAAAACTACCAACAGAACTCGTTTCTGGCACCTTCCCCGGTGGAGGTGTGCATGGGGTGTGTTTGGAACATTTTGTCACCAGCCGAGTCCAAAATTCAGCGATTCCCCATCTCAGCCCAGAAAGCAGGTAGAACAAGTTTTGTGGTGCCTTTCTCTTGCCTACCGGGGTAGTGTAAAAACTACCAACAGAACTCGTTTCTGGCACCTTCCCCGGTGGAGTTGTGCATGGGGTGTGTTTGGAACATTTTGTCACCAGCCGAGTCCAAAATTCAGCGATTCCCCATCTCAGCCCAGAAAGCAGGTAGAACAAGTTTTGTGGTGCCTTTCAGCTGCCTACCAGGGTAGTGTAAAAACTTACCAACAGAACTCGTTTCTGGCACCTTCCCCGGTGCAGTTGTGCATGGGGTGTGTTTGGAACATTTTGTCAGCAGCCGAGTCCAAAACTCAGCTGTTCCCCATCTCAGCCCAGAAAGCAGGTAGAAAAACTTTTGTGGTGCCTTTCAGCTGCCTACCGGGGTAGTGTAAAAACTACCAACAGAACTCGTTTCTGGCACCTTTGCCAGTAAAGGTGTGCATGGGGTGTGTTTGGAACATTTTGTCACCAGCCGAGTCCAAAATTCAGCGATTCCCCATCTCAGCCCAGAAAGCAGGTACAACAAGTTTTGTGGTGCCTTTCAGCTGCCTACCGGGGTAGTGTAAAAAACTACCAACAGAACTCGTTTCTGGCCCCTTCCCGGAGGAGGTGTGCATGGGGTGTGTTTGGAACATTTTGTCACCAGCCGAGTCCAAAATTCAGCCGTTCCCCATCTCAGCCCAGAAAGCAGGTACAACAAGTTTTGTGGTGCCTTTCAGCTGCCTACCGGGGGTAGTGTAAAAACTACCAACAGAACTCGTTTCTGGCACCTTCCTCGGTGGAGTTGTGCATGGGGTGTGTTTGGAACATTTTGTCACCAGCCGAGTCCAAAATTCAGCGATTCTCCATCTCAGCCCAGAAAGCAGGTAGAACAAGTTTTCTGGTGCCTTTCAGCTGCCTACCGGGGTAGTGTAAAAACTACCAACAGAACTCGTTTCTGGCACCTTCCTCGGTGGAGTTGTGCATGGGGTGTGTTTGGAACATTTTGTCACCAGCCGAGTCCAAAATTCAACGATTCCCCATCTCAGCCCAGAAAGCAGGTACAACAAGTTTTGTGGTGCCTTTCAGCTGCCTACCGGGGTAGTGTAAAAACTACCAACAGAACTCGTTTCTGGCACCTTCCCCGGTGCAGTTGTGCATGGGGTGTGTTTGGAACATTTTGTCAGCAGCCGAGTCCAAAACTCAGCTGTTCCCCATCTCAGCCCAGAAAGCAGGTAGAAAAACTTTTGTGGTGCCTTTCAGCTGCCTACCGGGGTAGTGTAAAAACTACCAACAGAACTCGTTTCTGGCACCTTTGCCAGTAAAGGTGTGCATGGGGTGTGTTTGGAACATTTTGTCACCAGCCGAGTCCAAAATTCAACGATTCCCCATCTCAGCCCAGAAAGCAGGTACAACAAGTTTTGTGGTGCCTTTCAGCTGCCTACCGGGGGTAGTTGTAAAAACTACCAACAGAACTCGTTTCTGGCCCCTTCCCCGGAGGAGGTGTGCATGGGGTGTGTTTGGAACATTTTGTCACCAGCCGAGTCCAAAATTCAGCCGTTCCCCATCTCAGCCCAGAAAGCAGGTAGAACAAGTTTTGTGGTGCCTTTCAGCTGCCTACTGGGGTAGTGTAAAAACTACCAACAGAACTCGTTTCTGGCACCTTCCTCGGTGGAGTTGTGCATGGGGTGTGTTTGGAACATTTTGTCACCAGCCGAGTCCAAAATTCAGCGATTCTCCATCTCAGCCCAGAAAGCAGGTAGAACAAGTTTTCTGGTGCCTTTCAGCTGCCTACCGGGGTAGTGTAAAAACTACCAACAGAACTCGTTTCTGGCACCTTCCCCGGTGGAGTTGTGCATGGGGTGTGTTTGGAACATTTTGTTACCAGCCGAGTCCAAAATTCAGCCGTTCCTCATCTCAGCCCAGAAAGCAGGGTAGAACAAGTTTTGTGGTGCCTTTCAGCTGCCTACCGGGGTAGTGTAACAAACTACCAACAGAACTCGTTTCTGGCACCTTCCCCGGTGCAGTTGTGCATGGGGTGTGTTTGGAACATTTTGTCACCAGCCGAGTCCAAAACTCAGCTGTTCCCCATCTCAGCCCAGAAAGCAGGTAGAAAAACTTTTGTGGTGCCTTTCAGCTGCCTACCGGGGTAGTGTAAAAACTACCAACAGAACTCGTTTCTGGCACCTTCCCCGGTGGAGGTGTGCATGGGGTGTGTTTGGAACATTTTGTTACCAGCCGAGTCCAAAATTCAGCGATTCCCCATCTCAGCCCAGAAAGCAGGTAGAAAAACTTTTGTGGTGCCTTTCAGCTGCCTACCGGGGTACTGTAAAAACTACCAACAGAACTCGTTTTCTGGCACCTTCCCCGGTGGAGTTGTGCATGGGGTGTGTTTGGAACATTTTGTCACCAGCCGAGTCCAAAATTCAGCGATTCCCCATCTCAGCCCAGAAAGCAGGTAGAACAAGTTTTCTGGTGCCTTCAGCTGCCTACCGGGGTAGTGTAAAAACTACCAACAGAACTCGTTTCTGGCACCTTTGCCGGTGGAGCTGTGCATGGGGTGTGTTTGGAACATTTTGTCACCAGCCGAGTCCAAAATTCAGCTGTTCCCCATCTCAGCCCAGAAAGCAGGTAGAACAAGTTTTGTGGTGCCTTTCAGCTGCCTACTGGGGTAGTGTAAAAAACTACCAACAGATCTCGTTTCTGGCACCTTCCCCGGTGGAGGTGTGCATGGGGTGTGTTTGGAACATTTTTTCACCAGCCGAGTCCAAAATTCAGCCGTTCCCCATCTCAGCCCAGAAAAGCAGGTACAACAAGTTTTTGTGGTGCCTTTCAGCTGCCTACCGGGGTACTGTAAAAACTACCAACAGAACTCGTTTCTGGCACCTTCCCCGGTGGAGTTGTGCATGGGGTGTGTTTGGAACATTTTTTCACCAGCCGAGTCCAAAATTCAGCCGTTCCCCATCTCAGCCCAGAAAGCAGGTAGAACAAGTTTTGTGGTGCCTTTCAGCTGCCTACCGGGGGTAGTGTAAAAACTACCAACAGAACTCGTTTCTGGCACTTCCCCGGTGGAGTTGTGCATGGGGTGTGTTTGGAACATTTTGTCAGCAGCCGAGTCCAAATTCAGCGATTCTCCATCTCAGCCCAGAAAGCAGGTAGAAAAACTTTTGTGGTGCCTTTCAGCTGCCTACCGGGGGTAGTGTAAAAAACTACCAACAGAACTCGTTTCTGGCACCTTCCCCGGGTGGAGCTGTGCATGGGGTGTGTTTGGAACATTTTGTTACCAGCCGAGTCCAAAATACAGCCGTTCCCCATCTCAGCCCAGAAAGCAGGTAGAACAAGTTTTGTGGTGCCTTTCAGCTGCCTACCGGGGTAGTGTAAAAACTACCAACAGAACTCGTTTCTGGCACCTTCCCCGGTGGAGTTGTGCATGGGGTGTGTTTGGAACATTTTGTCACCAGCCGAGTCCCAAAATTCAGCCGTTCCCCATCTCAGCCCAGAAAGCAGGTAGAACAAGTTTTCTGGTGCCTTTCAGCTGCCTACCGGGGTAGTGTAAAAACTACCAACAGAACTCGTTTCTGGCACCTTCCCCGGTGGAGTTGTGCATGGGGTGGTGTTTGGAACATTTTGTCAGCAGCCGAGTCCAAAATTCAGCTGATCCCCATCTCAGCCCAGAAAGCAGGTAGAAAAAATTTTGTGGTGCCTTTCAGCTGCCTACTGGGGTACTGTAAAAACTACCAACAGAACTCGTTTCTGGCACCTTCCTCGGTTGAGGTGTGCATGGGGTGTGTTTGGAACATTTTGTCACCAGCCGAGTCCAAAATTCAGCGATTCTACATCTCAGCCCAGAAAGCAGGTAGAACAAGTTTTGTGGTGCCTTTCTCTTGCCTACCGGGGTAGTGTAAAAACTACCAACAGAACTCGTTTCTGGCACCTTCCTCGGTGGAGTTGTGCATGGGGTGTGTTTGGAAACATTTTGTTACCATCCGAGTCCAATATTCAGCTGATCCCCATCTCAGCCCAGAAAGCAGGTAGAAAAACTTTTGTGGTGCCTTTCAGCTGCCTACCGGGGGTACTGTAAAAACTACCAACAGAACTCATTTCTGGCACCTTCCCCGGTGGAGTTGTGCATGGGGTGTGTTCGGAACATTTTGTCAGCAGCCGAGTCCAAAATTCAGCTGTTCCCCATCTCAGCCCAGAAAGCAGGTAGAAAAACTTTTGTGGTGCCTTTCAGCTGCCTACTGGGGTACTGTAAAAACTACCAACAGAACTCGTTTCTGGCACCTTCCCCGGTGGAGTTGTGCATGGGGTGTGTTTGGAATATTTTGTCACCAGCCGAGTCCAAAATTCAGCGATTCTCCATCTCAGCCCAGAAAGCAGGTAGAACAAGTTTTGTAGTGCCTTTCAGCTGCCTACCGGGGTAGTGTAAAAACTACCAACAGAACTCGTTTCTGGCACCTTCCCCGGTGGAGTTGTGCATGGGGTGTGTTTGGAACATTTTGTCACCAGCCGAGTCCAAAATTCAGCGATTCTCCATCTCATCCCAGAAAGCAGGTACAACAAGTTTTGTGGTGCCTTTCAGCTGCCTACCGGGGTACTGTAAAAACTACCAACAGAACTCGTTTCTGGCACCTTCCCCGGTGGAGATGTGCATGGGGTGTGTTTGGAACATTTTGTCAGCAGCCGAGTCCAAAATTCAGCGATTCTCCATCTCAGCCCAGAAAGCAGGTAGAACAAGTTTTGTGGTGCCTTTCTCTTGCCTACCGGGGTAGTGTAAAAACTACCAACAGAACTCGTTTCTGGCACCTTTGCCAGTGAAGGTGTGCATGGGGTGTGTTTGGAACATTTTGTCACCAGCCGAGTCCAAAATTCAGCGATTCCCCATCTCAGCCCAGAAAGCAGGTAGAAAAACTTTTGTGGTGCCTTTCAGCTGCCTACCGGGGTAGTGTAAAAACTACCAACAGAACTCGTTTCTGGCACCTTCCCCGGTGGAGGTGTGCATGGGGTGTGTTTGGAACATTTTGTCACCAGCCGAGTCCAAAATTCAGCTGTTCCCCATCTCAGCCCAGAAAGCAGGTAGAAAAACTTTTGTGGTGCCTTTCAGCTGCCTACTGGGGTACTGTAAAAACTACCAACAGAACTCGTTTCTGGCACCTTCCCCGGTGGAGTTGTGCATGGGGTGTGTTTGGAATATTTTGTCACCAGCCGAGTCCAAAATTCAGCGATTCTCCATCTCAGCCCAGAAAGCAGGTAGAACAAGTTTTGTAGTGCCTTTCAGCTGCCTACCGGGGTAGTGTAAAAACTACCAACAGAACTCGTTTCTGGCACCTTCCCCGGTGGAGTTGTGCATGGGGTGTGTTTGGAACATTTTGTCACCAGCCGAGTCCAAAAT
Source organism: Falco biarmicus (assembly GCF_023638135.1). Classification (NCBI taxonomy): domain Eukaryota; kingdom Metazoa; phylum Chordata; class Aves; order Falconiformes; family Falconidae; genus Falco; species Falco biarmicus. The sequence goes on along the minus strand of NW_026611849.1, from coordinate 73,468 downwards.
TCAGCGATTCTCCATCTCATCCCAGAAAGCAGGTACAACAAGTTTTGTGGTGCCTTTCAGCTGCCTACCGGGGTACTGTAAAAACTACCAACAGAACTCGTTTCTGGCACCTTCCCCGGTGGAGATGTGCATGGGGTGTGTTTGGAACATTTTGTCAGCAGCCGAGTCCAAAATTCAGCGATTCTCCATCTCAGCCCAGAAAGCAGGTAGAACAAGTTTTGTGGTGCCTTTCTCTTGCCTACCGGGGTAGTGTAAAAACTACCAACAGAACTCGTTTCTGGCACCTTTGCCAGTGAAGGTGTGCATGGGGTGTGTTTGGAACATTTTGTTACCAGCCGAGTCCAAAATTCAGCGATTCCCCATCTCAGCCCAGAAAGCAGGTAGAAAAACTTTTGTGGTGCCTTTCAGCTGCCTACCGGGGTAGTGTAAAAACTACCAACAGAACTCGTTTCTGGCACCTTCCCCGGTGGAGGTGTGCATGGGGTGTGTTTGGAACATTTTGTCACCAGCCGAGTCCAAAATTCAGCTGTTCCCCATCTCAGCCCAGAAAGCAGGTAGAAAAACTTTTGTGGTGCCTTTCAGCTGCCTACCGGGGTACTGTAAAAACTACCAACAGAACTCGTTTCTGGCACCTTCCCCGGTGGAGTTGTGCATGGGGTGTGTTTGGAACATTTTGTTACCAGCCGAGTCCAAAATTCAGCCGTTCCCCATCTCAGCCCAGAAAGCAGGTAGAACAAGTTTTGTGGTGCCTTTCAGCTGCCTACCGGGGTAGTGTAAAAACTACCAACAGAACTCGTTTCTGGCACCTTCCTCGGTGGAGTTGTGCATGGGGTGTGTTTGGAACATTTTGTCACCAGCCGAGTCCCAAATTCAGCGATTCTCCATCTCAGCCCAGAAAGCAGGTAGAACAAGTTTTCTGGTGCCTTTCAGCTGCCTACCGGGGTAGTGTAAAAACTACCAACAGAACTCGTTTCTGGCACCTTCCCCGGTGGAGTTGTGCATGGGGTGTGTTTGGAACATTTTGTTACCAGCCGAGTCCAAAATTCAGCCGTTCCTCATCTCAGCCCAGAAAGCAGGTAGAAAAACTTTTGTGGTGCCTTTCAGCTGCCTACTGGGGTACTGTAAAAACTACCAACAGAACTCGTTTCTGGCACCTTCCCCGGTGGAGTTGTGCATGGGGTGTGTTTGGAATATTTTGTCAGCAGCCGAGTCCAAATATCAGCGATTCTCCATCTCAGCCCAGAAAGCAGGTAGAACAAGTTTTGTAGTGCCTTTCAGCTGCCTACCGGGGTAGTGTAAAAACTACCAACAGAACTCGTTTCTGGCACCTTCCCCGGTGGAGTTGTGCATGGGGTGTGTTTGGAACATTTTGTCACCAGCCGAGTCCAAAATTCAGCGATTCTCCATCTCATCCCAGAAAGCAGGTACAACAAGTTTTGTGGTGCCTTTCAGCTGCCTACCGGGGTACTGTAAAAACTACCAACAGAACTCGTTTCTGGCACCTTCCCCGGTGGAGATGTGCATGGGGTGTGTTTGGAACATTTTGTCAGCAGCCGAGTCCAAAATTCAGCGATTCTCCATCTCAGCCCAGAAAGCAGGTAGAACAAGTTTTGTGGTGCCTTTCTCTTGCCTACCGGGGTAGTGTAAAAACTACCAACAGAACTCGTTTCTGGCACCTTTGCCAGTGAAGGTGTGCATGGGGCGTGTTTGGAACATTTTGTCACCAGCCGAGTCCAAAATTCAGCGATTCCCCATCTCAGCCCAGAAAGCAGGTAGAAAAACTTTTGTGGTGCCTTTCAGCTGCCTACCGGGGTAGTGTAAAAACTACCAACAGAACTCGTTTCTGGCACCTTCCCCGGTGGAGGTGTGCATGGGGTGTGTTTGGAACATTTTGTCACCAGCCGAGTCCAAAATTCAGCTGTTCCCCATCTCAGCCCAGAAAGCAGGTAGAAAAACTTTTGTGGTGCCTTTCAGCTGCCTACCGGGGGTACTGTAAAAACTACCAACAGAACTCGTTTCTGGCACCTTCCCCGGTGGAGTTGTGCATGGGGTGTGTTTGGAACATTTTGTCACCAGCCGAGTCCAAAATTCAGCGATTCCCCATCTCAGCCCAGAAAGCAGGTAGAACAAGTTTTCTGGTGCCTTTCAGCTGCCTACCGGGGTAGTGTAAAAACTACCAACAGAACTCGTTTCTGGCACCTTCCCCGGTGGAGTTGTGCATGGGGTGTGTTTGGAACATTTTGTTACCAGCCGAGTCCAAAATTCAGCCGTTCCTCATCTCAGCCCAGAAAGCAGGTAGAAAAACTTTTGTGGTGCCTTTCAGCTGCCTACCGGGGTACTGTAAAAACTACCAACAGAACTCGTTTCTGGCACCTTCCCCGGTGGAGATGTGCATGGGGTGTGTTTGGAACATTTTGTCAGCAGCCGAGTCCAAAATTCAGCGATTCTCCATCTCAGCCCAGAAAGCAGGTAGAACAAGTTTTGTGGTGCCTTTCTCTTGCCTACTGGGGTAGTGTAAAAACTACCAACAGAACTCGTTTCTGGCACCTTTGCCAGTGAAGGTGTGCATGGGGTGTGTTTGGAACATTTTGTCACCAGCCGAGTCCAAAATTCAGCGATTCCCCATCTCAGCCCAGAAAGCAGGTAGAAAAACTTTTGTGGTGCCTTTCAGCTGCCTACCGGGGTAGTGTAAAAACTACCAACAGAACTCGTTTCTGGCACCTTCCCCGGTGGAGGTGTGCATGGGGTGTGTTTGGAACATTTTGTCACCAGCCGAGTCCAAAATTCAGCTGTTCCCCATCTCAGCCCAGAAAGCAGGTAGAAAAACTTTTGTGGTGCCTTTCAGCTGCCTACCGGGGTACTGTAAAAACTACCAACAGAACTCGTTTCTGGCACCTTCCCCGGTGGAGTTGTGCATGGGGTGTGTTTGGAACATTTTGTCACCAGCCGAGTCTAAAATTCAGCGATTCCCCATCTCAGCCCAGAAAGCAGGTAGAACAAGTTTTCTGGTGCCTTTCAGCTGCCTACCGGGGTAGTGTAAAAACTACCAACAGAACTCGTTTCTGGCACCTTCCCCGGTGGAGTTGTGCATGGGGTGTGTTTGGAACATTTTGTCACCAGCCGAGTCCAAAATTCAGCGATTCCCCATCTCAGCCCAGAAAGCAGGTAGAACAAGTTTTCTGGTGCCTTTCAGCTGCCTACCGGGGTAGTGTAAAAACTACCAACAGAACTCGTTTCTGGCACCTTCCCCGGAGGAGTTGTGCATGGGGTGTGTTTGGAACATTTTGTCACCAGCCGAGTCCAAAATTCAGCGATTCCCCATCTCAGCCCAGAAAGCAGGTACAACAAGTTTTGTGGTGCCTTTCAGCTGCCTACCGGGGTACTGTAAAAACTACCAACAGAACTCCTTTCTCGCACCTTCCCCGGTGGAGTTGTGCATGGGGTGTGTTTGGAACATTTTGTCACCAGCCGAGTCCAAAATTCAGCGATTCCCCATCTCAGCCCAGAAAGCAGGTAGAAAAACTTTTGTGGTGCCTTTCAGCTGCCTACCGGGGGTAGTGTAAAAACTACCAACAGAACTCGTTTCTGGCACCTTCCCCGGTCGAGCTGTGCATGGGGTGTGTTTGGAACATTTTGTTACCAGCCGAGTCCAAAATTCAGCGATTCTCCATCTCAGCCCAGAAAGCAGGTAGAACAAGTTTTGTGGTGCCTTTCAGCTGCCTACCGGGGTAGTGTAAAAACTACCAACAGAACTCGTTTCTGGCCCCCTTCCCCGGTGGAGGTGTGCATGGGGTGTGTTTGGAACATTTTGTCACCAGCCGAGTCCAAAATTCAGCCGTTCCCCATCTCAGCCCAGAAAGCAGGTACAACAAGTTTTGTGGTGCCTTTCAGCTGCCTACCGGGGTAGTGTAAAAACTACCAACAGAACTCGTTTCTGGCACCTTCCTCGGTGGAGTTGTGCATGGGGTGTGTTTGGAATATTTTGTCACCAGCCGAGTCCAAAATTCAGCGATTGTCCATCTCAGCCCAGAAAGCAGGTAGAACAAGTTTTGTAGTGCCTTTCAGCTGCCTACCGGGGTAGTGTAAAAACTACCAACAGAACTCGTTTCTGGCACCTTCCCCGGTGGAGTTGTGCATGGGGTGTGTTTGGAACATTTTGTCACCAGCCGAGTCCAAAATTCAGCGATTCTCCATCTCAGCCCAGAAAGCAGGTACAACAAGTTTTGTGGTGCCTTTCTCTTGCCTACCGGGGTAGTGTAAAAACTACCAACAGAACTCGTTTCTGGCACCTTTGCCAGTGAAGGTGTGCATGGGGTGTGTTTGGAACATTTTGTCACCAGCCGAGTCCAAAATTCAGCGATTCCCCATCTCAGCCCAGAAAGCAGGTAGAAAAACTTTTGTGGTGCCTTTCAGCTGCCTACCGGGGTAGTGTAAAAACTACCAACAGAACTCGTTTCTGGCACCTTCCCCGGTGGAGGTGTGCATGGGGTGTGTTTGGAACATTTTGTCACCAGCCGAGTCCAAAATTCAGCTGTTCCCCATCTCAGCCCAGAAAGCAGGTAGAAAAACTTTTGTGGTGCCTTTCAGCTGCCTACCGGGGTACTGTAAAAACTACCAACAGAACTCGTTTCTGGCACCTTCCCCGGTGGAGTTGTGCATGGGGTGTGTTTGGAACATTTTGTCACCAGCCGAGTCCAAAATTCAGCGATTCCCCATCTCAGCCCAGAAAGCAGGTATAACAAGTTTTCTGGTGCCTTTCAGCTGCCTACCGGGGTAGTGTAAAAACTACCAACAGAACTCGTTTCTGGCACCTTCCCCGGTGGAGTTGTGCATGGGGTGTGTTTGGAACATTTTGTCACCAGCCGAGTCCAAAATTCAGCCGTTCCCCATCTCAGCCCAGAAAGCAGGTAGAAAAACTTTTGTGGTGCCTTTCAGCTGCCTACCGGGGTACTGTAAAATCTACCAACAGAACTCGTTTCTGGCACCTTCCCCGGTGGAGATGTGCATGGGGTGTGTTTGGAACATTTTGTCAGCAGCCGAGTCCAAAATTCAGCGATTCTCCATCTCAGCCCAGAAAGCAGGTAGAACAAGTTTTGTGGTGCCTTTCTCTTGCCTACCGGGGTAGTGTAAAAACTACCAACAGAACTCGTTTCTGGCACCTTTGCCAGTGAAGGTGTGCATGGGGTGTGTTTGGAACATTTTGTCACCAGCCGAGTCCAATATTCAGCGATTCCCCATCTCAGCCCAGAAAGCAGGTAGAAAAACTTTTGTGGTGCCTTTCAGCTGCCTACCGGGGTAGTGTAAAAACTACCAACAGAACTCATTTCTGGCACCTTCCCCGGTGGAGGTGTGCATGGGGTGTGTTTGGAACATTTTGTCACCAGCCGAGTCCAAAATTCAGCTGTTCCCCATCTCAGCCCAGAAAGCAGGTAGCAAAACTTTTGTGGTGCCTTTCAGCTGCCTACCGGGGTAGTGTAAAAACTACCAACAGAACTCGTTTCTGGCCCCTTCCCCCGGTGGAGTTGTGCATGGGGTGTGTTTGGAACATTTTGTCACCAGCCGAGTCCAAAATTCAGCTGTTCCCCATCTCAGCCCAGAAAGCAGGTAGAACAAGTTTTCTGGTGCCTTTCAGCTGCCTACCGGGGTAGTGTAAAAAACTACCAACAGAACTCGTTTCTGGCACCTTCCCCGGTGGAGTTGTGCATGGGGGTGTGTTTGGAACATTTTGTTACCAGCCGAGTCCAAAATTCAGCCCGTTCCTCATCTCAGCCCAGAAAGCAGGTAGAACAAGTTTTGTGGTGCCTTTCAGCTGCCTACCCGGGGTAGTGTAAAAACTACCAAACAGAACTCGTTTCTGGCACCTTCCCCGGTGCAGTTGTGCATGGGGTGTGTTTGGAACATTTTGTCAGCAGCCGAGTCCAAAACTCAGCTGTTCCCCATCTCAGCCCAGAAAGCAGGTAGAAAAACTTTTGTGGTGCCTTTCAGCTGCCTACCCGGGGTAGTGTAAAAACTACCAACAGAACTCGTTTCTGGCACCTTCCCCGGTGGAGGTGTGCATGGGGTGTGTTTGGAACATTTTGTTACCAGCCGAGTCCAAAATTCAGCTGTTCCCCCATCTCAGCCCAGAAAGCAGGTAGAAAAACTTTTTGTGGTGCCTTTCAGCTGCCTACCGGGGTAGTGTAAAAACTACCAACAGAACTCGTTTCTGGCACCTTCCCCGGTGGAGTTGTGCATGGGGTGTGTTTGGAACATTTTGTCACCAGCCGAGTCCAAAATTCAGCGATTCCCCATCTCAGCCCAGAAAGCAGGTAGAACAAGTTTTCTGGTGCCTTTTCAGCTGCCTACCGGGGTAGTGTAAAAACTACCAACAGAACTCGTTTCTGGCACCTTCCCCGGTGGAGTTGTGCATGGGGTGTGTTTGGAACATTTTGTCACCAGCCGAGTCCAAAATTCAGCGATTCCCCATCTCAGCCCAGAAAGCAGGTAGAACAAGTTTTGTGGTGCCTTTCAGCTGCCTACCGGGGTACTGTAAAAACTACCAACAGAACTCGTTTCTGGCACCTTCCCCGGTGGAGTTGTGCATGGGGTGTGTTTGGAACATTTTGTCACCAGCCGAGTCCAAAATTCAGCGATTCCCCATCTCAGCCCAGAAAGCAGGTAGAAAAACTTTTGTGGTGCCTTTCAGCTGCCTACCGGGGTAGTGTAAAAACTACCAACAGAACTCGTTTCTGGCACCTTCCCCGGTGGAGCTGTGCATGGGGTGTGTTTGGAACATTTTGTTACCAGCCGAGTCCAAAATACAGCCGTTCCCCCATCTCAGCCCAGAAAGCAGGTAGAACAAGTTTTGTGGTGCCTTTCAGCTGCCTACCCGGGGGTAGTGTAAAAACTACCAACAGAACTCGTTTCTGGCCCCTTCCCCCGGTGGAGGTGTGCATGGGGTGTGTTTGGAACATTTTGTCACCAGCCGAGTCCAAAATTCAGCCGTTCCCCATCTCAGCCCAGAAAGCAGGTACAACAAGTTTTGTGGTGCCTTTCAGCTGCCTACCGGGGTAGTGTAAAAACTACCAACAGAACTCGTTTCTGGCACCTTCCTCGGTGGAGTTGTGCATGGGGTGTGTTTGGAACATTTTGTCACCAGCCGAGTCCAAAATTCAGCGATTCTCCATCTCAGCCCAGAAAGCAGGTAGAACAAGTTTTGTGGTGCCTTTCAGCTGCCTACCGGGGTAGTGTAAAAACTACCAACAGAACTCGTTTCTGGCACCTTCCCCGGTGGAGTTGTGCATGGGGTGTGTTTGGAACATTTTGTTACCCAGCCGAGTCCAAAATTCAGCCGTTCCTCATCTCAGCCCAGAAAGCAGGTACAACAAGTTTTGTGGTGCCTTTCAGCTGCCTACCGGGGTACTGTAAAAACTACCAACAAAACTCGTTTCTGGCACCTTCCCCGGTGGAGGTGTGCATGGGGTGTGTTTGGAACATTTTGTCACCAGCCGAGTCCAAAATTCAGCGATTCCCCATCTCAGCCCAGAAAGCAGGTAGAACAAGTTTTGTGGTGCCTTTCAGCTGCCTACCCGGGGTAGTGTAAAAACTACCAACAGAACTCGTTTCTGGCACCTTCCCCGGTGGAGTTGTGCATGGGGTGTGTTTGGAACATTTTGTCACCAGCCGAGTCCAAAATTCAGCTGTTCCCCATCTCAGCCCAGAAAGCAGGTAGAACAAGTTTTGTGGTGCCTTTCAGCTGCCTACCGGGGTAGTGTAAAAACTACCAACAGAACTCGTTTCTGGCACCTTCCCCCGGAGGAGGTGTGCATGGGGTGTGTTTGGAACATTTTGTCACCAGCCGAGTCCAAAATTCAGCGATTCCCCATCTCAGCCCAGAAAGCAGGTAGAACAAGTTTTGTGGTGCCTTTCTCTTGCCTACCGGGGTAGTGTAAAAACTACCAACAGAACTCGTTTCTGGCACCTTCCCCCGGTGGAGTTGTGCATGGGGTGTGTTTGGAACATTTTGTCACCAGCCGAGTCCAAAATTCAGCGATTCCCCATCTCAGCCCAGAAAGCAGGTAGAAAAACTTTTGTGGTGCCTTTCAGCTGCCTACCGGGGTAGTGTAAAAACTACCAAGAGAACTCGTTTCTGGCACCTTCCCCGGTGCAGTTGTGCATGGGGTGTGTTTGGAACATTTTGTCAGCAGCCGAGTCCAAAACTCAGCTGTTCCCCATCTCAGCCCAGAAAGCAGGTAGAAAAACTTTTGTGGTGCCTTTCAGCTGCCTACCGGGGTAGTGTAAAAACTACCAACAGAACTCGTTTCTGGCACCTTCCCCGGTGGAGGTGTGCATGGGTGTGTTTGGAACATTTTGTTACCAGCCGAGTCCAAAATTCAGCTGTTCCCCATCTCAGCCCAGAAAGCAGGTAGAAAAACTTTTGTGGTGCCTTTCAGCTGCCTACCGGGGTACTGTAAAAAACTACCAACAGAACTCGTTTCTGGCACCTTCCCCGGTGGAGGTGTGCATGGGGTGTGTTTGGAACATTTTGTCACCAGCCGAGTCCAAAATTCAGCGATTCCCCATCTCAGCCCAGAAAGCAGGTAGAACAAGTTTTGTGGTGCCTTTCTCTTGCCTACCGGGGTAGTGTAAAAACTACCAACAGAACTCGTTTCTGGCACCTTCCCCGGAGGAGTTGTGCATGGGGTGTGTTTGGAACATTTTGTCACCAGCCGAGTCCAAAATTCAGCGATTCCCCATCTCAGCCCCAGAAAGCAGGTAGAAAAACTTTTGTGGTGCCTTTCAGCTGCCTACCGGGGTAGTGTAAAAACTACCAAGAGAACTCGTTTCTGGCACCTTCCCCGGTGCAGTTGTGCATGGGGTGTGTTTGGAACATTTTGTCAGCAGCCGAGTCCAAAACTCAGCTGTTCCCCATCTCAGCCCAGAAAGCAGGTAGAAAAAGTTTTGTGGTGCCTTTCAGCTGCCTACCGGGGTAGTGTAAAAACTACCAACAGAACTCGTTTCTGGCACCTTCCCCGGTGGAGGTGTGCATGGGGTGTGTTTGGAACATTTTGTTACCAGCCGAGTCCAAAATTCAGCTGTTCCCCATCTCAGCCCAGAAAGCAGGTAGAAAAACTTTTGTCGGTGCCTTTCAGCTGCCTACCGGGGTACTGTAAAAACTACCAACAGAACTCGTTTCTGGCACCTTCCCCCGGTGGAGTTGTGCATGGGGTGTGTTTGGAACATTTTGTCACCAGCCGAGTCCAAAATTCAGCGATTCCCCATCTCAGCCCAGAAAGCAGGTAGAACAAGTTTTGTGGTGCCTTTCAGCTGCCTACCGGGGTAGTGTAAAAACTACCAACAGAACTCGTTTCTGGCACCTTCCCCGGTGGAGTTGTGCATGGGGGTGTGTTTGGAACATTTTGTCACCAGCCGAGTCCAAAATTCAGCGATTCCCCATCTCAGCCCAGAAAGCAGGTACAACAAGTTTTGTGGTGCCTTTCAGCTGCCTACCGGGGTACTGTAAAAACTACCAACAGAACTCGTTTCTGGCACCTTCCCCGGTGGAGTTGTGCATGGGGTGTGTTTGGAACATTTTGTCAGCAGCCCGAGTCCAAAATTCAGCGATTCCCCATCTCAGCCCAGAAAGCAGGTAGAAAAACTTTTGTGGTGCCTTTCAGCTGCCTACCGGGGTAGTGTAAAAACTACCAACAGAACTCGTTTCTGGCACCTTTGCCAGTAAAGGTGTGCATGGGGTGTGTTTGGAACATTTTGTCACCAGCCGAGTCCAAAATTCAACGATTCCCCATCTCAGCCCAGAAAGCAGGTACAAACAAGTTTTGTGGTGCCTTTCAGCTGCCTACCGGGGTAGTGTAAAAACTACCAACAGAACTCGTTTCTGGCCCCTTCCCCCGGTGGAGTTGTGCATGGGGTGTGTTTGGAACATTTTGTCACCAGCCGAGTCCAAAATTCAGCTGTTCCCCATCTCAGCCCAGAAAGCAGGTAGAACAAGTTTTCTGGTGCCTTTCAGCTGCCTACCGGGGTAGTGTAAAAACTACCAACAGAACTCGTTTCTGGCACCTTCCCCGGTGGAGTTGTGCATGGGGTGTGTTTGGAACATTTTGTTACCAGCCGAGTCCAAAATTCAGCCGTTCCTCATCTCAGCCCAGAAAGCAGGTAGAACAAGTTTTGTGGTGCCTTTCAGCTGCCTACCGGGGGTAGTGTAAAAACTACCAACAGAACTCGTTTCTGGCACCTTCCCCGGTGCAGTTGTGCATGGGGTGTGTTTGGAACATTTTGTCAGCAGCCGAGTCCCAAAACTCAGCTGTTCCCCATCTCAGCCCAGAAAGCAGGTAGAAAAACTTTTGTGGTGCCTTTCAGCTGCCTACCGGGGTAGTGTAAAAACTACCAACAGAACTCGTTTCTGGCACCTTCCCCGGTGGAGGTGTGCATGGGGTGTGTTTGGAACATTTTGTTACCAGCCGAGTCCAAAATTCAGCTGTTCCCCATCTCAGCCCAGAAAGCAGGTAGAAAAACTTTTGTGGTGCCTTTCAGCTGCCTACCGGGGTAGTGTAAAAACTACCAACAGAACTCGTTTCTGGCACCTTCCCCGGTGGAGTTGTGCATGGGGTGTGTTTTGGAACATTTTGTCACCAGCCGAGTCCAAAATTCAGCGATTCCCCATCTCAGCCCAGAAAGCAGGTAGAACAAGTTTTCTGGTGCCTTTCAGCTGCCTACCGGGGTAGTGTAAAAACTACCAACAGAACTCGTTTCTGGCACCTTCCCCGGTGGAGTTGTGCATGGGGTGTGTTTGGGAACATTTTGTTACCCAGCCGAGTCCAAAATTCAGCCGTTCCTCATCTCAGCCCAGAAAGCAGGTAGAACAAGTTTTGTGGTGCCTTTCAGCTGCCTACCGGGGTAGTGTAAAAACTACCAACAGAACTCGTTTCTGGCACCTTCCCCGGTGGAGTTGTGCATGGGGTGTGTTTGGAACATTTTGTTACCAGCCGAGTCCAAAATTCAGCCGTTCCTCATCTCAGCCCAGAAAGCAGGTAGAACAAGTTTTGTGGTGCCTTTCAGCTGCCTACCGGGGTAGTGTAAAAACTACCAACAGAACTCGTTTCTGGCACCCTTCCCCGGTGCAGTTGTGCATGGGGTGTGTTTGGAACATTTTGTCAGCAGCCGAGTCCCAAAACTCAGCTGTTCCCCATCTCAGCCCAGAAAGCAGGTAGAAAAAACTTTTGTGGTGCCTTTCAGCTGCCTACCGGGGGTAGTGTAAAAACTACCAACAGAACTCGTTTCTGGCACCTTCCCCGGTGGAGGTGTGCATGTGGTGTGTTTGGAACATTTTGTTACCAGCCGAGTCCAAAATTCAGCCGTTCCTCATCTCAGCCCAGAAAGCAGGTAGAACAAGTTTTGTGGTGCCTTTCAGCTGCCTACCGGGGTAGTGTAAAAACTACCAACAGAACTCGTTTCTGGCACCTTCCCCGGTGCAGTTGTGCATGGGGTGTGTTTGGAACATTTTGTCAGCAGCCGAGTCCAAAACTCAGCTGTTCCCCATCTCAGCCCAGAAAGCAGGTAGAAAAACTTTTGTGGTGCCTTTCAGCTGCCTACCGGGGTAGTGTAAAAACTACCAACAGAACTCGTTTCTGGCACCTTCCCCGGTGGAGGTGTGCATGGGGTGTGTTTGGAACATTTTGTTACCAGCCGAGTCCAAAATTCAGCTGTTCCCCCATCTCAGCCCAGAAAGCAGGTAGAAAAACTTTTGTGGTGCCTTTCAGCTGCCTACCGGGGGTAGTGTAAAAACTACCAACAGAACTCGTTTCTGGCACCTTCCCCGGTGGAGTTGTGCATGGGGTGTGTTTGGAACATTTTGTCACCAGCCGAGTCCAAAATTCAGCGATTCCCCATCTCAGCCCAGAAAGCAGGTAGAACAAGTTTTGTGGTGCCTTTCAGCTGCCTACCGGGGTACTGTAAAAACTACCAACAGAACTCGTTTCTGGCACCTTCCCCCGGTGGAGTTGTGCATGGGGTGTGTTTGGAACATTTTGTCACCAGCCGAGTCCAAAATTCAGCGATTCCCCATCTCAGCCCAGAAAGCAGTAGAAAAACTTTTGTGGTGCCTTTCAGCTGCCTACCGGGGTAGTGTAAAAACTACCAACAGAACTCGTTTCTGGCACCTTCCCCGTGGAGCTGTGCATGGGGTGTGTTTGGAACATTTGTTACCAGCCGAGTCCAAAATACAGCCGTTCCCCATCTCAGCCCAGAAAGCAGGTAGAACAAGTTTTGTGGTGCCTTTCAGCTGCCTACCGGGGTAGTGTAAAAACTACCAACAGAACTCGTTTCTGGCCCCTTCCCCGGTGGAGGTGTGCATGGGGTGTGTTTGGAACATTTTGTCACCAGCCGAGTCCAAAATTCAGCCGTTCCCCATCTCAGCCCAGAAAGCAGGTACAACAAGTTTTGTGGTGCCTTTCAGCTGCCTACCGGGGTAGTGTAAAAACTACCAACAGAACTCGTTTCTGGCACCTTCCTCGGTGGAGTTGTGGCATGGGGTGTGTTTGGAACATTTTGTCACCAGCCGAGTCCAAAATTCAGCGATTCTCCATCTCAGCCCAGAAAGCAGGTAGAACAAGTTTTGTGGTGCCTTTCAGCTGCCTACCGGGGTAGTGTAAAAACTACCAACAGAACTCGTTTCTGGCACCTTCCCCGGTGGAGTTGTGCATGGGGTGTGTTTGGAACATTTTGTTACCAGCCGAGTCCAAAATTCAGCCGTTCCTCATCTCAGCCCAGAAAGCAGGTACCAACAAGTTTTGTGGTGCCTTTCAGCTGCCTACCCGGGGTACTGTAAAAACTACCAACAAAACTCGTTTCTCTGGCACCTTCCCCCGGTGGAGGTGTGCATGGGGTGTGTTTGGAACATTTTGTCACCAGCCGAGTCCAAAATTCAGCGATTCCCCATCTCAGCCCAGAAAGCAGGTAGAACAAGTTTTGTGGTGCCTTTCAGCTGCCTACCGGGGTAGTGTAAAAACTACCAACAGAACTCGTTTCTGGCACCTTCCCCGGTGGAGTTGTGCATGGGGTGTGTTTGGAACATTTTGTCACCAGCCGAGTCCAAAATTCAGCTGTTCCCCATCTCAGCCAGAAAGCAGGTAGAACAAGTTTTGTGGTGCCTTTCAGCTGCCTACCGTGGTAGTGTAAAAACTACCAACAGAACTCGTTTCTGGCACCTTCCCCGGAGGAGGTGTGCATGGGGTGTGTTTGGAACATTTTGTCACCAGCCGAGTCCAAAATTCAGCGATTCCCCATCTCAGCCCAGAAAGCAGGTAGAACAAGTTTTGTGGTGCCTTTCTCTTGCCTACCGGGGTAGTGTAAAAACTACCAACAGAACTCGTTTCTGGCACCTTCCCCGGTGGAGTTGTGCATGGGGTGTGTTTGGAACATTTTGTCACCCAGCCGAGTCCAAAATTCAGCGATTCCCCATCTCAGCCCAGAAAGCAGGTAGAAAAACTTTTGTGGTGCCTTTCAGCTGCCTACCGGGGTAGTGTAAAAACTACCAAGAGAACTCGTTTCTGGCACCTTCCCCGGTGCAGTTTGTGCATGGGGTGTTGTTTGGAACATTTTGTCAGCAGCCGAGTCCAAAACTCAGCTGTTCCCCATCTCAGCCCAGAAAGCAGGTAGAAAAACTTTTGTGGTGCCTTTCAGCTGCCTACCGGGGTAGTGTAAAAACTACCAACAGAACTCGTTTCTGGCACCTTCCCCGGTGGAGGTGTGCATGGGGTGTGTTTGGAACATTTTGTTACCCAGCCGAGTCCAAAATTCAGCTGTTCCCCATCTCAGCCCAGAAAGCAGGTAGAAAAACTTTTGTGGTGCCTTTCCAGCTGCCTACCGGGGTACTGTAAAAACTACCCAACAGAACTCGTTTCTGGCACCTTCCCCGGTGGAGGTGTGCATGGGGTGTGTTTGGAACATTTTGTCACCAGCCGAGTCCAAAATTCAGCGATTCCCCATCTCAGCCCAGAAAGCAGGTAGAACAAGTTTTGTGGTGCCTTTCTCTTTCCTACCGGGGTAGTGTAAAAAACTACCAACAGAACTCGTTTCTGGCACCTTCCCCGGAGGAGTTGTGCATGGGGTGTGTTTGGAACATTTTTTCACCAGCCGAGTCCAAAATTCAGCGATTCCCCATCTCAGCCCAGAAAGCAGGTAGAAAAACTTTTGTGGTGCCTTTCAGCTGCCTACCCGGGGTAGTGTAAAAACTACCAACAGAACTCGTTTCTGGCACCTTCCCCGGTGCAGTTGTGCATGGGGTGTGTTTGGGAACATTTTGTCAGCAGCCGAGTCCAAAACTCAGCTGTTCCCCATCTCAGCCCAGAAAGCAGGTAGAAAAACTTTTGTGGTGCCTTTCAGCTGCCTACCGGGGTAGTGTAAAAACTACCAACAGAACTCGTTTCTGGCACCTTCCCCGGTGGAGGTGTGCATGGGGTGTGTTTGGAACATTTTGTTACCAGCCGAGTCCCAAAATTCAGCTGTTCCCCCATCTCAGCCCAGAAAGCAGGTAGAAAAACTTTTGTGGTGCCTTTCAGCTGCCTACCGGGGTACTGTAAAAACTACCAACAGAACTCGTTTCTGGCACCTTCCCCGGTGGAGTTGTGCATGGGGTGTGTTTGGAACATTTTGTCACCAGCCGAGTCCAAATTCAGCGATTTCCCCATCTCAGCCCAGAAAGCAGGTAGAACAAGTTTTGTGGTGCCTTTCAGCTGCCTACCGGGGTAGTGTAAAAACTACCAACAGAACTCGTTTCTGGCACCTTCCCCGGTGGAGTTGTGCATGGGGTGTGTTTGGAACATTTTGTCACCAGCCGAGTCCAAAATTCAGCGATTCCCCATCTCAGCCCAGAAAGCAGGTACAACAAGTTTTGTGGTGCCTTTCAGCTGCCTACCGGGGTACTGTAAAAACTACCAACAGAACTCGTTTCTGGCACCTTCCCCGGTGGAGTTGTGCATGGGGTGTGTTTGGAACATTTTGTCACCAGCCGAGTCCAAAATTCAGCCGTTCCCCCATCTCAGCCCAGAAAGCAGGTAGAAAAACTTTTGTGGTGCCTTTCAGCTGCCTACCGGGGTAGTGTAAAAAACTACCAACAGAAACTCGTTTCTGGCACCTTTGCCAGTAAAGGTGTGCATGGGGTGTGTTTGGAACATTTTGTCACCAGCCGAGTCCAAAAATTCAACGATTCCCCATCTCAGCCCAGAAAGCAGGTACAACAAGTTTTGTGGTGCCTTTCAGCTGCCTACCGGGGTAGTGTAAAAAACTACCAACAGAACTCGTTTCTGGCCCCTTCCCCGGTGGAGTTGTGCATGGGGTGTGTTTGGAACATTTTGTCACCAGCCGAGTCCAAAATTCAGCTGTTCCCCATCTCAGCCCAGAAAGCAGGTACAACAAGTTTTGTGGTGCCTTTCAGCTGCCTACCGGGGTAGTGTAAAAACTACCAACAGAACTCGTTTCTGGCACCTTCCCCGGAGGAGGTGTGCATGGGGTGTGTTTGGAACATTTTGTCACCAGCCGAGTCCAAAATTCAGCGATTCCCCATCTCAGCCCAGAAAGCAGGTAGAACAAGTTTTTGTGGTGCCTTTCTCTTGCCTACCCGGGGTAGTGTAAAAACTACCAACAGAACTCGTTTCTGGCACCTTCCCCGGTGCAGTTGTGCATGGGGTGTGTTTGGAACATTTTGTCACCAGCCGAGTCCAAAATTCAGCGATTCCCCATCTCAGCCCAGAAAGCAGGTAGAAAAACTTTTGTGGTGCCTTTCAGCTGCCTACCGGGGGTAGTGTAAAAACTACCAACAGAACTCGTTTCTGGCACCTTCCCCGGTGCAGTTGTGCATGGGGTGTGTTTGGAACATTTTGTCACCAGCCGAGTCCAAAACTCAGCACAAGTTTTGTGGTGCCTTTCAGCTGCCTACCGGGGTAGTGTAAAAACTACCAACAGAACTCGTTTCTGGCACCTTCCCCGGTGGAGCTGTGCATGGGGTGTGTTTGGAACATTTTGTTACCAGCCGAGTCCAAAATTCAGCTGTTCCCCATCTCAGCCCAGAAAGCAGGTAGAAAAACTTTTGTGGTGCCTTTCAGCTGCCTACCGGGGTAGTGTAAAAACTACCAACAGAACTCCTTTCTGGCACCTTCCCCGGTGGAGGTGTGCATGGGGTGTGTTTGGAACATTTTGTCAGCAGCCGAGTCCAAAATTCAGCGATTCCCCATCTCAGCCCAGAAAGCAGGTAGAACAAGTTTTGTGGTGCCTTTCTCTTGCCTACCGGGGTAGTGTAAAAACTACCAACAGAACTCGTTTCTGGCACCTTCCCCGGTGGAGTTGTGCATGGGGTGTGTTTGGAACATTTTGTCACCAGCCGAGTCCAAAATTCAGCGATTCCCCATCTCAGCCCAGAAAGCAGGTAGAAAAACTTTTGTGGTGCCTTTCAGCTGCCTACCGGGGTAGTGTAAAAACTACCAAGAGAACTCGTTTCTGGCACCTTCCCCGGTGCAGTTGTGCATGGGGTGTGTTTGGAACATTTTGTCAGCAGCCGAGTCCAAAACTCAGCTGTTCCCCATCTCAGCCCAGAAAGCAGGTAGAAAAACTTTTGTGGTGCCTTTCAGCTGCCTACCGGGGTAGTGTAAAAACTACCAACAGAACTCGTTTCTGGCACCTTCCCCGGTGGAGGTGTGCATGGGGTGTGTTTGGAACATTTTGTTACCAGCCGAGTCCAAAATTCAGCTGTTCCCCATCTCAGCCCAGAAAGCAGGTAGAAAAACTTTTGTGGTGCCTTTCAGCTGCCTACCGGGGTACTGTAAAAACTACCAACAGAACTCGTTTCTGGCACCTTCCCCGGTGGAGTTGTGCATGGGGTGTGTTTGGAACATTTTGTCACCAGCCGAGTCCAAAATTCAGCGATTCCCCATCTCAGCCCAGAAAGCAGGTAGAACAAGTTTTGTGGTGCCTTTCAGCTGCCTACCGGGGTAGTGTAAAAACTACCAACAGAACTCGTTTCTGGCACCTTCCCCGGTGGAGTTGTGCATGGGGTGTGTTTGGAACATTTTGTCACCAGCCGAGTCCAAAATTCAGCGATTCCCCATCTCAGCCCAGAAAGCAGGTACAACAAGTTTTGTGGTGCCTTTCTCTTGCCTACCGGGGTAGTGTAAAAACTACCAACAGAACTCGTTTCTGGCACCTTCCCCGGTGGAGTTGTGCATGGGGTGTGTTTGGAACATTTTGTCACCAGCCGAGTCCAAAATTCAGCGATTCCCCATCTCAGCCCAGAAAGCAGGTAGAAAAACTTTTGTGGTGCCTTTCAGCTGCCTACCGGGGTAGTGTAAAAACTACCAACAGAACTCGTTTCTGGCACCTTTGCCAGTAAAGGTGTGCATGGGGTGTGTTTGGAACATTTTGTCACCAGCCGAGTCCAAAATTCAACGATTCCCCATCTCAGCCCAGAAAGCAGGTACAACAAGTTTTGTGGTGCCTTTCAGCTGCCTACCGGGGTAGTGTAAAAACTACCAACAGAACTCGTTTCTGGCCCCTTCCCCGGTGGAGGTGTGCATGGGGTGTGTTTGGAACATTTTGTCACCAGCCGAGTCCAAAATTCAGCCGTTCCTCATCTCAGCCCAGAAAGCAGGTAGAACAAGTTTTGTGGTGCCTTTCAGCTGCCTACCGGGGTACTGTAAAAACTACCAACAGAACTCGTTTCTGGCACCTTCCCCGGTGGAGTTGTGCATGGGGTGTGTTTGGAACATTTTGTCACCAGCCGAGTCCAAAATTCAGCGATTCTGCATCTAAGCCCATAAAGCAGGTAGAAAAAATTTGTGGTGCCTTTCAGCTGCCTACCGGGGTAGTGTAAAAACTACCAACAGAACTCCTTTCTCGCACCTTCCCCGGTGGAGTTGTGCATGGGGTGTGTTTGGAACATTTTGTCACCAGCCGAGTCCAAAATTCAGCTATTCCCCATCTCAGCCCAGAAAGCAGGTAGAAAAACTTTTGTGGTGCCTTTCAGCTGCCTACCGGGGTACTGTAAAAACTACCAACAGAACTCGTTTCTGGCACCTTCCCCGGTGGAGTTGTGCATGGGGTGTGTTTGGAACATTTTGTCACCAGCCGAGTCCAAAATTCAGCGATTCCCCATCTCAGCCCAGAAAGCAGGTAGAACAAGTTTTGTGGTGCCTTTCAGCTGCCTACCGGGGTAGTGTAAAAACTACCAACAGAACTCCTTTCTCGCACCTTCCCCGGTGGAGCTGTGCATGGGGTGTGTTTGGAACATATTTTTACCAGCCGAGTCCAAAATTCAGCCGTTCCCCATCTCAGCCCAGAAAGCAGGTAGAACAAGTTTTGTGGTGCCTTTCAGCTGCCTACCGGGGTACTGTAAAAACTACCAACAGAACTCGTTTCTGGCACCTTCCCCGGTGGAGTTGTGCATGGGGTGTGTTTGGAACATTTTGTCACCAGCCGAGTCCAAAATTCAGCGATTCCCCATCTCAGCCCAGAAAGCAGGTAGAAAAACTTTTGTGGTGCCTTTCAGCTGCCTACCGGGGTAGTGTAAAAACTACCAAGAGAACTCGTTTCTGGCACCTTCCCCGGTGCAGTTGTGCATGGGGTGTGTTTGGAACATTTTGTCAGCAGCCGAGTCCAAAACTCAGCTGTTCCCCATCTCAGCCCAGAAAGCAGGTAGAAAAACTTTTGTGGTGCCTTTCAGCTGCCTACCGGGGTAGTGTAAAAACTACCAACAGAACTCGTTTCTGGCACCTTCCCCGGTGGAGGTGTGCATGGGGTGTGTTTGGAACATTTTGTTACCAGCCGAGTCCAAAATTCAGCTGTTCCCCATCTCAGCCCAGAAAGCAGGTAGAAAAACTTTTGTGGTGCCTTTCAGCTGCCTACCGGGGTACTGTAAAAACTACCAACAGAACTCGTTTTTGGCACCTTCCCCGGTGGAGTTGTGCATGGGGTGTGTTTGGAACATTTTGTCACCAGCCGAGTCCAAAATTCAGCGGTTCCCCATCTCAGCCCAGAAAGCAGGTAGAACAAGTTTTCTGGTGCCTTTCAGCTGCCTACCGGGGGTAGTGTAAAAACTACCAACAGAACTCGTTTCTGGCACCTTCCCCGGTGGAGTTGTGCATGGGGTGTGTTTGGAACATTTTTTCACCAGCCGAGTCCAAAATTCAGCGATTCCCCATCTCAGCCCAGAAAGCAGGTACAACAAGTTTTGTGGTGCCTTTCAGCTGCCTACCGGGGTACTGTAAAAACTACCAACAGAACTCGTTTCTGGCACCTTCCCCGGTGGAGTTGTGCATGGGGTGTGTTTGGAACATTTTGTCACCAGCCGAGTCCAAAATTCAGCGATTCCCCATCTCAGCCCAGAAAGCAGGTAGAAAAACTTTTGTGGTGCCTTTCAGCTGCCTACCGGGGTAGTGTAAAAACTACCAACAGAACTCGTTTCTGGCACCTTTGCCAGTAAAGGTGTGCATGGGGTGTGTTTGGAACATTTTGTCACCAGCCGAGTCCAAAATTCAACGATTCCCCATCTCAGCCCAGAAAGCAGGTAGAACAAGTTTTGTGGTGCCTTTCAGCTGCCTACCGGGGTAGTGTAAAAACTACCAACAGAACTCGTTTCTGGCCCCTTCCCCGGTGGAGGTGTGCATGGGGTGTGTTTGGAACATTTTGTCACCAGCCGAGTCCAAAATTCAGCCGTTCCCCATCTCAGCCCAGAAAGCAGGTACAACAAGTTTTGTGGTGCCTTTCAGCTGCCTACCGGGGTAGTGTAAAAACTACCAACAGAACTCGTTTCTGGCACCTTCCTCGGTGGAGCTGTGCATGGGGTGTGTTTGGAACATTTTGTCACCAGCCGAGTCCAAAATTCAGCTGTTCCCCATCTCAGCCCAGAAAGCAGGTAGAAAAAATTTGTGGTGCCTTTCAGCTGCCTACCGGGGTAGTGTAAAAACTACCAACAGAACTCCTTTCTCGCACCTTCCCCGGTGGAGTTGTGCATGGGGTGTGTTTGGAACATTTTGTCACCAGCCGAGTCCAAAATTCAGCTATTCCCCATCTCAGCCCAGAAAGCAGGTAGAAAAACTTTTGTGGTGCCTTTCAGCTGCCTACCGGGGTAGTGTAAAAACTACCAACAGAACTCGTTTCTGGCACCTTCCCCGGTGGAGCTGTGCATGGGGTGTGTTTGGAACATTTTGTTACCAGCCGAGTCCAAAATTCAGCCGTTCCCCATCTCAGCCCAGAAAGCAGGTAGAAAAACTTTTGTGGTGCCTTTCAGCTGCCTACCGGGGTAGTGTAAAAACTACCAACAGAACTCCTTTCTCGCACCTTCCCCAGTGAAGGTGTGCATGGGGTGTGTTTGGAACATTTTGTCACCAGCCGAGTCCAAAATTCAGCGATTCTCCATCTAAGCCCATAAAGCAGGTAGAAAAAATTTGTGGTGCCTTTCAGCTGCCTACCGGGGTAGTGTAAAAACTACCAAC
Source organism: Falco biarmicus (assembly GCF_023638135.1). Lineage (NCBI taxonomy): Eukaryota > Metazoa > Chordata > Aves > Falconiformes > Falconidae > Falco > Falco biarmicus. The sequence continues at coordinate 52,991 of NW_026611849.1, read as the reverse complement.
AGAACTCGTTTCTGGCACCTTTCCCGGTGGAGTTGTGCATGGGGTGTGTTTGGAACATTTTGTCACCAGCCGAGTCCAAAATTCAGCTATTCCCCATCTCAGCCCAGAAAGCAGGTAGAACAAGTTTTGTGGTGCCTTTCAGCTGCCTACCGGGGTACTGTAAAAACTACCAACAGAACTCGTTTCTGGCACCTTCCCCGGAGGAGTTGTGCATGGGGTGTGTTTGGAACATTTTGTCACCAGCCGAGTCCAAAATTCAGCGATTCTCCATCTCAGCCCAGAAAGCAGGTAGAACAAGCTTTGTGGTGCCTTTCAGCTGCCTACCAGGGTACTGTAAAAACTACCAACAGAACTCATTTCTGGCACCTTCCCCGGTGGAGTTGTGCATGGGGTGTGTTTGGAACATTTTGTCAGCAGCCGAGTCCAAAATTCAGCTGTTCCCCATCTCAGCCCAGAAAGCAGGTAGAAAAACTTTTGTGGTGCCTTTCAGCTGCCTACCGGGGTAGTGTAAAAACTACCAACAGAACTCGTTTCTGGCACCTTCCCCGGTGGAGCTGTGCATGGGGTGTGTTTGGAACATTTTGTTACCAGCCGAGTCCAAAATTCAGCCGTTCCCCATCTCAGCCCAGAAAGCAGGTAGAACAAGTTTTGTGGTGCCTTTCAGATGCCTACCGGGGTACTGTAAAAACTACCAACAGAACTCGTTTCTGGCACCTTTCCCGGTGGAGTTGTGCATGGGGTGTGTTTGGAACATTTTGTCACCAGCCGAGTCCAAAATTCAGCGATTCTCCATCTAAGCCCATAAAGCAGGTAGAAAAACTTTTGTGGTGCCTTTCAGCTGCCTACCGGGGTAGTGTAAAAACTACCAACAGAACTCGTTTCTGGCACCTTCCCCGGTGGAGGTGTGCATGGGGTGTGTTTGGAACATTTTGTTACCAGCCGAGTCCAAAATTCAGCTGTTCCCCATCTCAGCCCAGAAAGCAGGTAGAAAAACTTTTGTGGTGCCTTTCAGCTGCCTACCGGGGTACTGTAAAAACTACCAACAGAACTCGTTTCTGGCACCTTCCCCGGTGGAGTTGTGCATGGGGTGTGTTTGGAACATTTTGTCACCAGCCGAGTCCAAAACTCAGCTGTTCCCCATCTCAGCCCAGAAAGCAGGTAGAACAAGTTTTGTGGTGCCTTTCAGCTGCCTACCGGGGTAGTGTAAAAACTACCAACAGAACTCGTTTCTGGCACCTTCCCCGGAGGAGTTGTGCATGGGGTGTGTTTGGAACATTTTGTCACCAGCCGAGTCCAAAATTCAGCGATTCCCCATCTCAGCCCAGAAAGCAGGTACAACAAGTTTTGTGGTGCCTTTCAGCTGCCTACCGGGGTAGTGTAAAAACTACCAACAGAACTCGTTTCTGGCACCTTCCCCGGTGGAGTTGTGCATGGGGTGTGTTTGGAACATTTTGTCACCAGCCGAGTCCAAAATTCAGCGATTCCCCATCTCAGCCCAGAAAGCAGGTAGAACAAGTTTTGTGGTGCCTTTCAGCTGCCTACCGGGGTAGTGTAAAAACTACCAACAGAACTCGTTTCTGGCACCTTTGCCAGTAAAGGTGTGCATGGGGTGTGTTTGGAACATTTTGTCACCAGCCGAGTCCAAAATTCAACGATTCCCCATCTCAGCCCAGAAAGCAGGTACAACAAGTTTTGTGGTGCCTTTCAGCTGCCTACCGGGGTAGTGAAAAAACTACCAACAGAACTCGTTTCTGGCCCCTTCCCCGGTGGAGGTGTGCATGGGGTGTGTTTGGAACATTTTGTCACCAGCCGAGTCCAAAATTCAGCCGTTCCTCATCTCAGCCCAGAAAGCAGGTACAACAAGTTTTGCGGTGCCTTTCAGCTGCCTACCGGGGTACTGTAAAAACTACCAACAGAACTCGTTTCTGGCACCTTCCCCGGTGGAGTTGTGCATGGGGTGTGTTTGGAACATTTTGTCACCAGCCGAGTCCAAAATTCAGCGATTCTGCATCTAAGCCCATAAAGCAGGTAGAAAAAATTTGTGGTGCCTTTCAGCTGCCTACCGGGGTAGTGTAAAAACTACCAACAGAACTCCTTTCTCGCACCTTCCCCGGTGGAGTTGTGCATGGGGTGTGTTTGGAACATTTTGTCACCAGCCGAGTCCAAAATTCAGCTATTCCCCATCTCAGCCCAGAAAGCAGGTAGAAAAACTTTTGTGGTGCCTTTCAGCTGCCTACCGGGGTACTGTAAAAACTACCAACAGAACTCGTTTCTGGCACCTTCCCCGGTGGAGTTGTGCATGGGGTGTGTTTGGAACATTTTGTCACCAGCCGAGTCCAAAATTCAGCGATTCCCCATCTCAGCCCAGAAAGCAGGTAGAACAAGTTTTGTGGTGCCTTTCAGCTGCCTACCGGGGTAGTGTAAAAACTACCAACAGAACTCCTTTCTCGCACCTTCCCCGGTGGAGCTGTGCATGGGGTGTGTTTGGAACATATTTTTACCAGCCGAGTCCAAAATTCAGCCGTTCCCCATCTCAGCCCAGAAAGCAGGTAGAACAAGTTTTGTGGTGCCTTTCAGCTGCCTACCGGGGTACTGTAAAAACTACCAACAGAACTCGTTTCTGGCACCTTCCCCGGTGGAGGTGTGCATGGGGTGTGTTTGGAACATTTTGTCACCAGCCGAGTCCAAAATTCAGCGATTCCCCATCTCAGCCCAGAAAGCAGGTAGAAAAACTTTTGTGGTGCCTTTCAGCTGCCTACCGGGGTAGTGTAAAAACTACCAAGAGAACTCGTTTCTGGCACCTTCCCCGGTGCAGTTGTGCATGGGGTGTGTTTGGAACATTTTGTCACCAGCCGAGTCCAAAACTCAGCTGTTCCCCATCTCAGCCCAGAAAGCAGGTAGAAAAACTTTTGTGGTGCCTTTCAGCTGCCTACCGGGGTAGTGTAAAAACTACCAACAGAACTCGTTTCTGGCACCTTCCCCGGTGGAGGTGTGCATGGGGTGTGTTTGGAACATTTTGTTACCAGCCGAGTCCAAAATTCAGCTGTTCCCCATCTCAGCCCAGAAAGCAGGTAGAAAAACTTTTGTGGTGCCTTTCAGCTGCCTACCGGGGTACTGTAAAAACTACCAACAGAACTCGTTTCTGGCACCTTCCCCGGTGGAGTTGTGCATGGGGTGTGTTTGGAACATTTTGTCACCAGCCGAGTCCAAAATTCAGCGATTCCCCATCTCAGCCCAGAAAAAAGCAGGTAGAACAAGTTTTGTGGTGCATTTCAGCTGCCTACCGGGGTAGTGTAAAAACTACCAACAGAACTCGTTTCTCGCACCTTTGCCGGTGGAGGTGTGCATGGGGTGTGTTTGGAACATTTTGTCACCAGCCGAGTCCAAAATTCAGCCGTTCCCCATCTCAGCCCAGAAAGCAGGTACAACAAGTTTTGTGGTGCCTTTCAGCTGCCTACCGGGGTAGTGTAAAAACTACCAACAGAACTCGTTTCTGGCACCTTCCCCGGTGGAGTTGTGCATGGGGTGTGTTTGGAACATTTTGTCAGCAGCCGAGTCCAAAATTCAGCTGTTCCCCATCTCAGCCCAGAAAGCAGGTAGCAAAACTTTTGTGGTGCCTTTCAGCTGCCTACCGGGGTACTGTAAAAACTACCAACAGAACTCCTTTCTCGCACCTTCCCCGGTGGAGTTGTGCATGGGGTGTGTTTGGAACATTTTGTCACCAGCCGAGTCCAAACTTCAGTTGATCCCCATCTCAGCCCAGAAAGCAGGTAGAAAAACTTTAGTGGTGCCTTTCAGCTGCCTACCGGGGTAGTGTAAAAACTACCAACAGAACTCGTTTCTGGCACCTTCCCCGGAGGAGTTGTGCATGGGGTGTGTTTGGAACATTTTTTCACCAGCCGAGTCCAAAATTCAGCGATTCCCCATCTCAGCCCAGAAAGCAGGTAGAACAAGTTTTGTGGTGCCTTTCAGCTGCCTACCGGGGTAGTGTAAAAACTACCAACAGAACTCGTTTCTGGCACCTTCCCCGGTGGAGTTGTGCATGGGGTGTGTTTGGAACATTTTGTCAGCAGCCGAGTCCAAAATTCAGCTGTTCCCCATCTCAGCCCAGAAAGCAGGCAGCAAAACCTTTGTGGTGCCTTTCAGCTGCCTACCGGGGTACTGTAAAAACTACCAACAGAACTCGTTTCTGGCACCTTCCCCGGTGGAGTTGTGCATGGGGTGTGTTTGGAACATTTTGTCACCAGCCGAGTCCAAACTTCAGTTGATCCCCATCTCAGCCCAGAAAGCAGGTAGAAAAACTTTAGTGGTGCCTTTCAGCTGCCTACCGGGGTAGTGTAAAAACTACCAACAGAACTCGTTTCTGGCACCTTCCCCGGTGGAGCTGTGCATGGGGTGTGTTTGGAACATTTTGTCACCAGCCGAGTCCAAAATTCAGCCGTTCCCCATCTCAGCCCAGAAAGCAGGTAGAAAAACTTTTGTGGTGCCTTTCAGCTGCCTACCGGGGTAGTGTAAAAACTACCAACAGAACTCGTTTCTGGCCCCTTCCTCGGTGGAGTTGTGCATGGGGTGTGTTTGGAACATTTTGTCACCAGCCGAGTCCAAAACTCAGCTGTTCCCCATCTCAGCCCAGAAAGCAGGTAGAAAAACTTTTGTGGTGCCTTTCAGCTGCCTACCGGGGTACTGTAAAAACTACCAAGAGAACTCCTTTCTGGCCCCTTCCCCGGTGGAGGTGTGCATGGGGTGTGTTTGGAACATTTTGTCACCAGCCGAGTCCAAAATTCAGCCGTTCCCCATCTCAGCCCAGAAAGCAGGTACAACAAGTTTTGTGGTGCCTTTCAGCTGCCTACCGGGGTAGTGTAAAAACTACCAACAGAACTCGTTTCTCGCACCTTCCCCGGTGGAGTTGTGCATGGGGTGTGTTTGGAACATTTTGTCACCAGCCGAGTCCAAAATTCAGCTCTTCCCCATCTCAGCCCAGAAAGCAGGTAGAACAAGTTTTGTGGTGCCTTTCAGCTGCCTACCGGGGTAGTGTAAAAACTACCAACAGAACTCGTTTCTGGCACCTTTGCCGGTGGAGCTGTGCATGGGGTGTGTTTGGAACATTTTGTCAGCAGCCGAGTCCAAAATTCAGCTGTTCCCCATCTCAGCCCAGAAAGCAGGTACAACAAGTTTTGTGGTGCCTTTCAGCTGCCTACTGGGGTAGTGTAAAAACTACCAACAGATCTCGTTTCTGGCACCTTTGCCGGTGGAGCTGTGCATGGGGTGTGTTTGGAACATTTTGTCAGCAGCCGAGTCCAAAATTCAGCTGTTCCCCATCTCAGCCCAGAAAGCAGGTACAACAAGTTTTGTGGTGCCTTTCAGCTGCCTACTGGGGTAGTGTAAAAACTACCAACAGAACTCGTTTCTGGCACCTTCCCCGGTGGAGGTGTGCATGGGGTGTGTTTGGAACATTTTGTTACCAGCCGAGTCCAAAATTCAGCTGATCCCCATCTCAGCCCAGAAAGCAGGTAGAAAAACTTTAGTGGTGCCTTTCAGCTGCCTACCGGGGTAGTGTAAAAACTACCAACAGAACTCGTTTCTGGCACCTTCCCCGGTGGAGCTGTGCATGGGGTGTGTTTGGAACATTTTGTCACCAGCCGAGTCCAAAATTCAGCCGTTCCCCATCTCAGCCCAGAAAGCAGGTAGAAAAACTTTTGTGGTGCCTTTCAGCTGCCTACCGGGGTAGTGTAAAAACTACCAACAGAACTCGTTTCTGGCCCCTTCCTCGGTGGAGTTGTGCATGGGGTGTGTTTGGAACATTTTGTCACCAGCCGAGTCCAAAACTCAGCTGTTCCCCATCTCAGCCCAGAAAGCAGGTAGAAAAACTTTTGTGGTGCCTTTCAGCTGCCTACCGGGGTACTGTAAAAACTACCAAGAGAACTCCTTTCTGGCCCCTTCCCCGGTGGAGGTGTGCATGGGGTGTGTTTGGAACATTTTGTCACCAGCCGAGTCCAAAATTCAGCCGTTCCCCATCTCAGCCCAGAAAGCAGGTACAACAAGTTTTGTGGTGCCTTTCAGCTGCCTACCGGGGTAGTGTAAAAACTACCAACAGAACTCGTTTCTCGCACCTTCCCCGGTGGAGTTGTGCATGGGGTGTGTTTGGAACATTTTGTCACCAGCCGAGTCCAAAATTCAGCTCTTCCCCATCTCAGCCCAGAAAGCAGGTAGAACAAGTTTTGTGGTGCCTTTCAGCTGCCTACCGGGGTAGTGTAAAAACTACCAACAGAACTCGTTTCTGGCACCTTCCCCGGTGGAGCTGTGCATGGGGTGTGTTTGGAACATTTTGTCAGCAGCCGAGTCCAAAATTCAGCTGTTCCCCATCTCAGCCCAGAAAGCAGGTACAACAAGTTTTGTGGTGCCTTTCAGCTGCCTACTGGGGTAGTGTAAAAACTACCAACAGATCTCGTTTCTGGCACCTTTGCCGGTGGAGCTGTGCATGGGGTGTGTTTGGAACATTTTGTCAGCAGCCGAGTCCAAAATTCAGCTGTTCCCCATCTCAGCCCAGAAAGCAGGTACAACAAGTTTTGTGGTGCCTTTCAGCTGCCTACTGGGGTAGTGTAAAAACTACCAACAGAACTCGTTTCTGGCACCTTTGCCGGTGGAGCTGTGCATGGGGTGTGTTTGGAACATTTTGTTACCAGCCGAGTCCAAAATTCAGCTGATCCCCATCTCAGCCCAGAAAGCAGGTAGAAAAACTTTTGTGGTGCCTTTCAGCTGCCTACCGGGGTAGTGTAAAAACTACCAACAGAACTCGTTTCTGGTCCCTTCCCCGGTGGAGTTGTGCATGGGGTGTGTTTGGAACATTTTGTCACCAGCCGAGTCCAAAATTCAGCCATTCTCCATCTCAGCCCAGAAAGCAGGTACAACAAGTTTTGTGGTGCCTTTCAGCTGCCTACCGGGGTAGTGTAAAAACTACCAACAGAACTAGTTTCTGGCACCTTCCCCGGTGGAGCTGTGCATGGGGTGTGTTTGGAACATTTTGTCAGCAGCCGAGTCCAAAATTCAGCTGTTCCCCATCTCAGCCCAGAAAGCAGGTAGCAAAACTTTTGTGGTGCCTTTCAGCTGCCTACCGGGGTAGTGTAAAAACTACCAACAGAACTCGTTTCTGGCCCCTTCCTCGGTGGAGTTGTGCATGGGGTGTGTTTGGAACATTTTGTCACCAGCCGAGTCCAAAACTCAGCTGTTCCCCATCTCAGCCCAGAAAGCAGGTAGAAAAACTTTTGTGGTGCCTTTCAGCTGCCTACCGGGGTAGTGTAAAAACTACCAAGAGAACTCCTTTCTGGCCCCTTCCCCGGTGGAGGTGTGCATGGGGTGTGTTTGGAACATTTTGTCACCAGCCGAGTCCAAAATTCAGCCGTTCCCCATCTCAGCCCAGAAAGCAGGTACAACAAGTTTTGTGGTGCCTTTCAGCTGCCTACCGGGGTAGTGTAAAAACTACCAACAGAACTCGTTTCTGGCACCTTCCTCGGTGGAGTTGTGCATGGGGTGTGTTTGGAACATTTTGTCACCAGCCGAGTCCAAAATTCAGCGATTCCCCATCTCAGCCCAGAAAGCAGGTAGAACAAGTTTTGTGGTGCCTTTCAGCTGCCTACCGGGGTAGTGTAAAAACTACCAACAGAACTCGTTTCTGGCACCTTTGCCGGTGGAGCTGTGCATGGGGTGTGTTTGGAACATTTTGTCAGCAGCCGAGTCCAAAATTCAGCTGTTCCCCATCTCAGCCCAGAAAGCAGGTAGAACAAGTTTTGTGGTGCCTTTCAGCTGCCTACTGGGGTAGTGTAAAAACTACCAACAGATCTCGTTTCTGGCACCTTTGCCGGTGGAGCTGTGCATGGGGTGTGTTTGGAACATTTTGTCAGCAGCCGAGTCCAAAATTCAGCTGTTCCCCATCTCAGCCCAGAAAGCAGGTACAACAAGTTTTGTGGTGCCTTTCAGCTGCCTACTGGGGTAGTGTAAAAACTACCAACAGAACTCGTTTCTGGCACCTTCCCCGGTGGAGGTGTGCATGGGGTGTGTTTGGAACATTTTGTCACCAGCCGAGTCCAAAATTCAGCGATTCTCCATCTCAGCCCAGAAAGCAGGTACAACAAGTTTTGTGGTGCCTTTCAGCTGCCTACCGGGGTAGTGTAAAAACTACCAACAGAACTCGTTTCTGGTCCCTTCCCCGGTGGAGTTGTGCATGGGGTGTGTTTGGAACATTTTGTCACCAGCCGAGTCCAAAATTCAGCCATTCTCCATCTCAGCCCAGAAAGCAGGTACAACAAGTTTTGTGGTGCCTTTCAGCTGCCTACCGGGGTAGTGTAAAAACTACCAACAGAACTAGTTTCTGGCACCTTCCCCGGTGGAGCTGTGCATGGGGTGTGTTTGGAACATTTTGTCAGCAGCCGAGTCCAAAATTCAGCGATTCCCCATCTAAGCCCAGAAAGCAGGTAGCAAAACTTTTGTGGTGCCTTTCAGCTGCCTACCGGGGTAGTGTAAAAACTACCAACAGAACTCGTTTCTGGCCCCTTCCTCGGTGGAGTTGTGCATGGGGTGTGTTTGGAACATTTTGTCACCAGCCGAGTCCAAAACTCAGCTGTTCCCCATCTCAGCCCAGAAAGCAGGTAGAAAAACTTTTGTGGTGCCTTTCAGCTGCCTACCGGGGTAGTGTAAAAACTACCAAGAGAACTCCTTTCTGGCCCCTTCCCCGGTGGAGGTGTGCATGGGGTGTGTTTGGAACATTTTGTCACCAGCCGAGTCCAAAATTCAGCCGTTCCCCATCTCAGCCCAGAAAGCAGGTACAACAAGTTTTGTGGTGCCTTTCAGCTGCCTACCGGGGTAGTGTAAAAACTACCAACAGAACTCGTTTCTGGCACCTTCCTCGGTGGAGTTGTGCATGGGGTGTGTTTGGAACATTTTGTCACCAGCCGAGTCCAAAATTCAGCGATTCCCCATCTCAGCCCAGAAAGCAGGTAGAACAAGTTTTGTGGTGCCTTTCAGCTGCCTACCGGGGTAGTGTAAAAACTACCAACAGAACTCGTTTCTGGCACCTTTGCCGGTGGAGCTGTGCATGGGGTGTGTTTGGAACATTTTTTCACCAGCCGAGTCCAAAATTCAGCTGTTCCCCATCTCAGCCCAGAAAGCAGGTACAACAAGTTTTGTGGTGCCTTTCAGCTGCCTACTGGGGTAGTGTAAAAACTACCAACAGATCTCGTTTCTGGCACCTTTGCCGGTGGAGCTGTGCATGGGGTGTGTTTGGAACATTTTGTCAGCAGCCGAGTCCAAAATTCAGCTGTTCCCCATCTCAGCCCAGAAAGCAGGTACAACAAGTTTTGTGGTGCCTTTCAGCTGCCTACTGGGGTAGTGTAAAAACTACCAACAGAACTCGTTTCTGGCACCTTCCCCGGTGGAGGTGTGCATGGGGTGTGTTTGGAACATTTTGTCACCAGCCGAGTCCAAAATTCAGCGATTCCCCATCTCAGCCCAGAAAGCAGGTAGCAAAACTTTTGTGGTGCCTTTCAGCTGCCTACCGGGGTAGTGTAAAAACTACCAACAGAACTCGTTTCTGGCCCCTTCCTCGGTGGAGTTGTGCATGGGGTGTGTTTGGAACATTTTGTCACCAGCCGAGTCCAAAACTCAGCTGTTCCCCATCTCAGCCCAGAAAGCAGGTAGAAAAACTTTTGTGGTGCCTTTCAGCTGCCTACCGGGGTAGTGTAAAAACTACCAAGAGAACTCCTTTCTGGCCCCTTCCCCGGTGGAGGTGTGCATGGGGTGTGTTTGGAACATTTTGTCACCAGCCGAGTCCAAAATTCAGCCGTTCCCCATCTCAGCCCAGAAAGCAGGTACAACAAGTTTTGTGGTGCCTTTCAGCTGCCTACCGGGGTAGTGTAAAAAACTACCAACAGAACTCGTTTCTGGCACCTTCCCCGGTGGAGTTGTGCATGGGGTGTGTTTGGAACATTTTGTCACCAGCCGAGTCCAAAATTCAGCTCTTCCCCATCTCAGCCCAGAAAGCAGGTAGAACAAGTTTTGTGGTGCCTTTCAGCTGCCTACCGGGGTAGTGTAAAAACTACCAACAGAACTCGTTTCTGGCACCTTTGCCGGTGGAGCTGTGCATGGGGTGTGTTTGGAACATTTTGTCAGCAGCCGAGTCCAAAATTCAGCTGTTCCCCATCTCAGCCCAGAAAGCAGGTAGAAAAACTTTTGTGGTGCCTTTCAGCTGCCTACCGGGGTACTGCAAAAACTACCAAGAGAACTCCTTTCTGGCCCCTTCCCCGGTGGAGGTGTGCATGGGGTGTGTTTGGAACATTTTGTCACCAGCCGAGTCCAAAATTCAGCTATTCCCCATCTCAGCCCAGAAAGCAGGTAGAAAAACTTTTGTGGTGCCTTTCAGCTGCCTACCGGGGTAGTGTAAAAACTACCAACAGAACTCGTTTCTGGCACCTTCCCCGGTGGAGCTGTGCATGGGGTGTGTTTGGAACATTTTGTTACCAGCCGAGTCCAAAATTCAGCCGTTCCCCATCTCAGCCCAGAAAGCAGGTAGAAAAACTTTTGTGGTGCCTTTCAGCTGCCTACCGGGGTAGTGTAAAAACTACCAACAGAACTCCTTTCTCGCACCTTCCCCAGGGAAGGTGTGCATGGGGTGTGTTTTGGAACATTTTGTCACCAGCCGAGTCCAAAATTCAGCGATTCTCCATCTAAGCCCATAAAGCAGGTAGAAAAAATTTGTGGTGCCTTTCAGCTGCCTACCGGGGTAGTGTAAAAACTACCAAGAGAACTCCTTTCTCGCACCTTCCCCGGTGGAGGTGTGCATGGGGTGTGTTTGGAACATTTTGTTACCAGCCGAGTCCAAAATTCAGCTGATCCCCATCTCAGCCCAGAAAGCAGGTAGAAAAACTTTAGTGGTGCCTTTCAGCTGCCTACCGGGGTAGTGTAAAAAACTACCAACAGAACTCGTTTCTGGCACCTTTGCCAGTGAAGGTGTGCATGGGGTGTGTTTGGAACATTTTGTCACCAGCCGAGTCCAAAATTCAGCGATTCTCCATCTCAGCCCAGAAAGCAGGTACAACAAGTTTTGTGGTGCCTTTCAGCTGCCTACCGGGGTACTGTAAAAACTACCAACAGAACTCGTTTCTGGCACCTTCCCCGGTGGAGCTGTGCATGGGGTGTGTTTGGAACATTTTGTTACCAGCCGAGTCCAAAATTCAGCGATTCCCCATCTAAGCCCAGAAAGCAGGTAGAAAAACTTTTGTGGTGCCTTTCAGCTGCCTACCGGGGTAGTGTAAAAACTACCAACAGAACTCGTTTCTGGCACCTTCCTCGGTGGAGCTGTGCATGGGGTGTGTTTGGAACATTTTGTCAGCAGCCGAGTCCAAAATTCAGCTGTTCCCCATCTCAGCCCAGAAAGCAGGTACAACAAGTTTTGTGGTGCCTTTCAGCTGCCTACTGGGGTAGTGTAAAAACTACCAACAGAACTCGTTTCTGGCACCTTCCCCGGTGGAGGTGTGCATGGGGTGTGTTTGGAACATTTTGTTACCAGCCGAGTCCAAAATTCAGCTGATCCCCATCTCAGCCCAGAAAGCAGGTAGAAAAACTTTTGTGGTGCCTTTCAGCTGCCTACCGGGGTAGTGTAAAAACTACCAACAGAACTCGTTTCTGGCACCTTCCCCGGTGGAGCTGTGCATGGGGTGTGTTTGGAACATTTTTCCACCAGCCGAGTCCAAAATTCAGCCGTTCCCCATCTCAGCCCAGAAAGCAGGTAGAACAAGTTTTGTGGTGCCTTTCAGCTGCCTACCGGGGTAGTGTAAAAACTACCAACAGAACTAGTTTCTGGCACCTTCCCCGGTGGAGCTGTGCATGGGGTGTGTTTGGAACATTTTGTCACCAGCCGAGTCCAAAATTCAGCGATTCCCCATCTAAGCCCAGAAAGCAGGTAGAAAAACTTTAGTGGTGCCTTTCAGCTGCCTACCGGGGTAGTGTAAAAACTACCAACAGAACTCGTTTCTGGCCCCTTCCTCGGTGGAGTTGTGCATGGGGTGTGTTTGGAACATTTTGTCAGCAGCCGAGTCCAAAACTCAGCTGTTCCCCATCTCAGCCCAGAAAGCAGGTAGAAAAACTTTTGTGGTGCCTTTCAGCTGCCTACCGGGGTAGTGTAAAAACTACCAAGAGAACTCCTTTCTGGCCCCTTCCCCGGTGGAGGTGTGCATGGGGTGTGTTTGGAACATTTTGTCACCAGCCGAGTCCAAAATTCAGCCGTTCCCCATCTCAGCCCAGAAAGCAGGTACAACAAGTTTTGTGGTGCCTTTCAGCTGCCTACCGGGGTAGTGTAAAAACTACCAACAGAACTCGTTTCTGGCACCTTCCCCGGTGGAGTTGTGCATGGGGTGTGTTTGGAACATTTTGTCACCAGCCGAGTCCAAAATTCAGCTCTTCCCCATCTCAGCCCAGAAAGCAGGTAGAACAAGTTTTGTGGTGCCTTTCAGCTGCCTACCGGGGTAGTGTAAAAACTACCAACAGAACTCGTTTCTGGCACCTTTGCCGGTGGAGCTGTGCATGGGGTGTGTTTGGAACATTTTGTCAGCAGCCGAGTCCAAAATTCAGCTGTTCCCCATCTCAGCCCAGAAAGCAGGTAGAAAAACTTTAGTGGTGCCTTTCAGCTGCCTACCGGGGTAGTGTAAAAACTACCAACAGAACTCGTTTCTGGCACCTTCCCCGGTGGAGCTGTGCATGGGGTGTGTTTGGAACATTTTGTCAGCAGCCGAGTCCAAAATTCAGCTGTTCCCCATCTCAGCCCAGAAAGCAGGTAGAAAAACTTTAGTGGTGCCTTTCAGCTGCCTACCGGGGTAGTGTAAAAACTACCAACAGAACTCGTTTCTGGTCCCTTCCCCGGTGGAGTTGTGCATGGGGTGTGTTTGGAACATTTTGTCACCAGCCGAGTCCAAAATTCAGCGATTCTCCATCTCAGCCCAGAAAGCAGGTAGAACAAGTTTTGTGGTGCCTTTCAGCTGCCTACCGGGGTAGTGTAAAAACTACCAACAGAACTCGTTTCTGGCACCTTCCCCGGTGGAGCTGTGCATGGGGTGTGTTTGGAACATTTTGTTACCAGCCGAGTCCAAAATTCAGCGATTCTCCATCTCAGCCCAGAAAGCAGGTAGAAAAACTTTTGTGGTGCCTTTCAGCTGCCTACCGGGGTAGTGTAAAAACTACCAACAGAACTCCTTTCTCGCACCTTTGCCAGTGAAGGTGTGCATGGGGTGTGTTTGGAACATTTTGTCACCAGCCGAGTCCAAACTTCAGCTGATCCCCATCTCAGCCCAGAAAGCAGGTAGAACAAGTTTTGTGGTGCCTTTCAGCTGCCTACCGGGGTAGTGTAAAAACTACCAACAGAACTCGTTTCTGGCACCTTCCCCGGTGGAGCTGTGCATGGGGTGTGTTTGGAACATTTTGTTACCAGCCGAGTCCAAAACTCAGCTGTTCCCCATCTCAGCCCAGAAAGCAGGTAGCAAAACTTTTGTGGTGCCTTTCAGCTGCCTACCGGGGTAGTGTAAAAACTACCAACAGAACTCGTTTCTGGCACCTTCCCCGGTGGAGCTGTGCATGGGGTGTGTTTGGAACATTTTTTCAGCAGCCGAGTCCAAAATTCAGCTGTTCCCCATCTCAGCCCAGAAAGCAGGTAGAAAAACTTTTGTGGTGCCTTTCAGCTGCCTACCGGGGTAGTGTAAAAACTACCAACAGAACTCGTTTCTGGCACCTTTGCCGGTGGAGCTGTGCATGGGGTGTGTTTGGAACATTTTGTTACCAGCCGAGTCCAAAATTCAGCTATTCCCCATCTCAGCCCAGAAAGCAGGTAGAACAAGTTTTGTGGTGCCTTTCAGCTGCCTACCGGGGTAGTGTAAAAACTACCAACAGAACTCGTTTCTGGCACCTTCCCCGGTGGAGTTGTGCATGGGGTGTGTTTGGAACATTTCGTCACCAGCCGAGTCCAAAATTCAGCCGTTCCCCATCTCAGCCCAGAAAGCAGGTAGAACAAGTTTTGTGGTGCCTTTCAGCTGCCTACCGGGGTAGTGTAAAAACTACCAACAGAACTCCTTTCTGGCACCTTCCCCGGTGGAGTTGTGCATGGGGTGTGTTTGGAACATTTTGTCACCAGCCGAGTCCAAAATTCAGCTGTTCCCCATCTCAGCCCAGAAAGCAGGTAGAAAAACTTTTGTGGTGCCTTTCAGCTGCCTACCGGGGTACTGTAAAAACTACCAACAGAACTCGTTTCTGGCACCTTCCCCGGTGGAGGTGTGCATGGGGTGTGTTGGGAACATTTTGTTACCAGCCGAGTCCAAAATTCAGCTGATCCCCATCTCAGCCCAGAAAGCAGGTAGAAAAACTTTAGTGGTGCCTTTCAGCTGCCTACCGGGGTAGTGTAAAAACTACCAACAGAACTCGTTTCTGGTCCCTTCCCCGGTGGAGTTGTGCATGGGGTGTGTTTGGAACATTTTGTCACCAGCCGAGTCCAAAATTCAGCGATTCTCCATCTCAGCCCAGAAAGCAGGTACAACAAGTTTTGTGGTGCCTTTCAGCTGCCTACCGGGGTAGTGTAAAAACTACCAACAGAACTCGTTTCTGGCACCTTCCCCGGTGGAGCTGTGCATGGGGTGTGTTTGGAACATTTTGTTACCAGCCGAGTCCAAAATTCAGCTGTTCCCCATCTCAGCCCAGAAAGCAGGTAGAAAAACTTTTGTGGTGCCTTTCAGCTGCCTACCGGGGTAGTGTAAAAACTACCAACAGAACTCGTTTCTGGCCCCTTCCTCGGTGGAGTTGTGCATGGGGTGTGTTTGGAACATTTTGTCACCAGCCGAGTCCAAAACTCAGCTGTTCCCCATCTCAGCCCAGAAAGCAGGTAGAAAAACTTTAGTGGTGCCTTTCAGCTGCCTACCGGGGTAGTGTAAAAACTACCAACAGAACTCGTTTCTGGCCCCTTCCCCGGTGGAGCTGTGCATGGGGTGTGTTTGGAACATTTTGTCACCAGCCGAGTCCAAAATTCAGCCGTTCCCCATCTCAGCCCAGAAAGCAGGTACAACAAGTTTTGTGGTGCCTTTCAGCTGCCTACCGGGGTAGTGTAAAAACTACCAACAGAACTCGTTTCTGGCACCTTCCCCGGTGGAGGTGTGCATGGGGTGTGTTTGGAACATTTTGTCAGCAGCCGAGTCCAAAATTCAGCTCTTCCCCATCTCAGCCCAGAAAGCAGGTAGAACAAGTTTTGTGGTGCCTTTCAGCTGCCTACCGGGGTAGTGTAAAAACTACCAACAGAACTCGTTTCTGGCACCTTTGCCGGTGGAGCTGTGCATGGGGTGTGTTTGGAACATTTTGTCAGCAGCCGAGTCCAAAATTCAGCTGTTCCCCATCTCAGCCCAGAAAGCAGGTACAACAAGTTTTGTGGTGCCTTTCAGCTGCCTACTGGGGTAGTGTAAAAACTACCAACAGATCTCGTTTCTGGCACCTTCCCCGGTGGAGGTGTGCATGGGGTGTGTTTGGAACATTTTGTTACCAGCCGAGTCCAAAATTCAGCTGATCCCCATCTCAGCCCAGAAAGCAGGTAGAAAAACTTTAGTGGTGCCTTTCAGCTGCCTACCGGGGTAGTGTAAAAACTACCAACAGAACTCGTTTCTGGTCCCTTCCCCGGTGGAGTTGTGCATGGGGTGTGTTTGGAACATTTTGTCACCAGCCGAGTCCAAAATTCAGCGATTCTCCATCTCAGCCCAGAAAGCAGGTACAACAAGTTTTGTGGTGCCTTTCAGCTGCCTACCGGGGTAGTGTAAAAACTACCAACAGAACTCGTTTCTGGCACCTTTCCCGGTGGAGTTGTGCATGGGGTGTGTTTGGAACATTTTTTCACCAGCCGAGTCCAAAATTCAGCGATTCCCCATCTAAGCCCAGAAAGCAGGTAGAAAAACTTTTGTGGTGCCTTTCAGCTGCCTACCGGGGTAGTGTAAAAACTACCAACAGAACTCGTTTCTGGCCCCTTCCTCGGTGGAGTTGTGCATGGGGTGTGTTTGGAACATTTTGTCACCAGCCGAGTCCAAAACTCAGCTGTTCCCCATCTCAGCCCAGAAAGCAGGTAGAAAAACTTTTGTGGTGCCTTTCAGCTGCCTACCGGGGTAGTGTAAAAACTACCAACAGAACTCGTTTCTGGCACCTTCCCCGGTGGAGCTGTGTATGGGGTGTGTTTGGAACATTTTGTTACCAGCCGAGTCCAAAATTCAGCCGTTCCCCATCTCAGCCCAGAAAGCAGGTAGAACAAGTTTTGTGGTGCCTTTCAGCTGCCTACCGGGGTAGTGTAAAAACTGCCAACAGAACTCGTTTCTGGCACCTTCCCCGGTGGAGGTGTGCATGGGGTGTGTTTGGAACATTTTGTCACCAGCCGAGTCCAAAATTCAGCGATTCCCCATCTCAGCCCAGAAAGCAGGTAGAACAAGTTTTGTGGTGCCTTTCAGCTGCCTACCGGGGTAGTGTAAAAACTACCAACAGAACTCGTTTCTGGCACCTTTGCCGGTGGAGCTGTGCATGGGGTGTGTTTGGAACATTTTGTCAGCAGCCGAGTCCAAAATTCAGCTGTTCCCCATCTCAGCCCAGAAAGCAGGTAGAACAAGTTTTGTGGTGCCTTTCAGCTGCCTACTGGGGTAGTGTAAAAACTACCAACAGATCTCGTTTCTGGCACCTTCCCCGGTGGAGGTGTGCATGGGGTGTGTTTGGAACATTTTGTTACCAGCCGAGTCCAAAATTCAGCTGATCCCCATCTCAGCCCAGAAAGCAGGTAGAAAAACTTTAGTGGTGCCTTTCAGCTGCCTACCGGGGTAGTGTAAAAACTACCAACAGAACTCGTTTCTGGTCCCTTCCCCGGTGGAGTTGTGCATGGGGTGTGTTTGGAACATTTTGTCACCAGCCGAGTCCAAAATTCAGCGATTCTCCATCTCAGCCCAGAAAGCAGGTAGAACAAGTTTTGTGGTGCCTTTCAGCTGCCTACCGGGGTAGTGTAAAAACTACCAACAGAACTCGTTTCTGGCACCTTCCCCGGTGGAGGTGTGCATGGGGTGTGTTTGGAACATTTTGTCACCAGCCGAGTCCAAAATTCAGCGATTCCCCATCTCAGCCCAGAAAGCAGGTAGAACAAGTTTTGTGGTGCCTTTCAGCTGCCTACCGGGGTAGTGTAAAAACTACCAACAGAACTCGTTTCTGGCACCTTTGCCGGTGGAGCTGTGCATGGGGTGTGTTTGGAACATTTTGTCAGCAGCCGAGTCCAAAATTCAGCTGTTCCCCATCTCAGCCCAGAAAGCAGGTAGAACAAGTTTTGTGGTGCCTTTCAGCTGCCTACTGGGGTAGTGTAAAAACTACCAACAGATCTCGTTTCTGGCACCTTCCCCGGTGGAGGTGTGCATGGGGTGTGTTTGGAACATTTTGTTACCAGCCGAGTCCAAAATTCAGCTGATCCCCATCTCAGCCCAGAAAGCAGGTAGAAAAACTTTAGTGGTGCCTTTCAGCTGCCTACCGGGGTAGTGTAAAAACTACCAACAGAACTCGTTTCTGGTCCCTTCCCCGGTGGAGTTGTGCATGGGGTGTGTTTGGAACATTTTGTCACCAGCCGAGTCCAAAATTCAGCGATTCTCCATCTCAGCCCAGAAAGCAGGTAGAACAAGTTTTGTGGTGCCTTTCAGCTGCCTACCGGGGTAGTGTAAAAACTACCAACAGAACTCGTTTCTGGCACCTTCCCCGGTGGAGCTGTGCATGGGGTGTGTTTGGAACATTTTGTTACCAGCCGAGTCCAAAATTCAGCGATTCCCCATCTAAGCCCAGAAAGCAGGTAGAAAAACTTTTGTGGTGCCTTTCAGCTGCCTACCGGGGTAGTGTAAAAACTACCAACAGAACTCGTTTCTGGCACCTTCCCCGGTGGAGGTGTGCATGGGGTGTGTTTGGAACATTTTGTCAGCAGCCGAGTCCAAAATTCAGCTCTTCCCCATCTCAGCCCAGAAAGCAGGTAGAACAAGTTTTGTGGTGCCTTTCAGCTGCCTACCGGGGTAGTGTAAAAACTACCAACAGAACTCGTTTCTGGCACCTTCCCCGGTGGAGCTGTGTATGGGGTGTGTTTGGAACATTTTGTTACCAGCCGAGTCCAAAATTCAGCCGTTCCCCATCTCAGCCCAGAAAGCAGGTAGAACAAGTTTTGTGGTGCCTTTCAGCTGCCTACCGGGGTAGTGTAAAAACTACCAACAGAACTCGTTTCTGGCACCTTCCCCGGTGGAGGTGTGCATGGGGTGTGTTTGGAACATTTTGTCAGCAGCCGAGTCCAAAATTCAGCTCTTCCCCATCTCAGCCCAGAAAGCAGGTAGAACAAGTTTTGTGGTGCCTTTCAGCTGCCTACCGGGGTAGTGTAAAAACTACCAACAGAACTCGTTTCTGGCACCTTTGCCGGTGGAGCTGTGCATGGGGTGTGTTTGGAACATTTTGTCAGCAGCCGAGTCCAAAATTCAGCTGTTCCCCATCTCAGCCCAGAAAGCAGGTAGAACAAGTTTTGTGGTGCCTTTCAGCTGCCTACTGGGGTAGTGTAAAAACTACCAACAGATCTCGTTTCTGGCACCTTCCCCGGTGGAGGTGTGCATGGGGTGTGTTTGGAACATTTTGTTACCAGCCGAGTCCAAAATTCAGCTGATCCCCATCTCAGCCCAGAAAGCAGGTAGAAAAACTTTAGTGGTGCCTTTCAGCTGCCTACCGGGGTAGTGTAAAAACTACCAACAGAACTCGTTTCTGGCACCTTCCCCGGTGGAGTTGTGCATGGGGTGTGTTTGGAACATTTTGTCACCAGCCGAGTCCAAAATTCAGCGATTCTCCATCTCAGCCCAGAAAGCAGGTACAACAAGTTTTGTGGTGCCTTTCAGCTGCCTACCGGGGTAGTGTAAAAACTACCAACAGAACTCGTTTCTGGCACCTTCCCCGGTGGAGCTGTGCATGGGGTGTGTTTGGAACATTTTGTTACCAGCCGAGTCCAAAATTCAGCGATTCCCCATCTAAGCCCAGAAAGCAGGTA
Organism: Falco biarmicus; assembly: GCF_023638135.1. Taxonomy (NCBI): domain Eukaryota; kingdom Metazoa; phylum Chordata; class Aves; order Falconiformes; family Falconidae; genus Falco; species Falco biarmicus. Next base: position 33,904 of record NW_026611849.1, on the reverse strand, counting down.
GAAAAACTTTTGTGGTGCCTTTCAGCTGCCTACCGGGGTAGTGTAAAAACTACCAACAGAACTCGTTTCTGGCACCTTCCCCGGTGGAGGTGTGCATGGGGTGTGTTTGGAACATTTTGTCAGCAGCCGAGTCCAAAATTCAGCTCTTCCCCATCTCAGCCCAGAAAGCAGGTAGAACAAGTTTTGTGGTGCCTTTCAGCTGCCTACTGGGGTACTGTAAAAACTACCAACAGAACTCGTTTCTGGCCCCTTCCCCGGTGGAGGTGTGCATGGGGTGTGTTTGGAACATTTTGTCAGCAGCCGAGTCCAAAATTCAGCTGTTCCCCATCTCAGCCCAGAAAGCAGGTAGAACAAGTTTTGTGGTGCCTTTCAGCTGCCTACTGGGGTAGTGTAAAAACTACCAACAGATCTCGTTTCTGGCACCTTCCCCGGTGGAGGTGTGCATGGGGTGTGTTTGGAACATTGTGTCACCAGCCGAGTCCAAAATTCAGCTGATCCCCATCTCAGCCCAGAAAGCAGGTAGAAAAACTTTAGTGGTGCCTTTCAGCTGCCTACCGGGGTAGTGTAAAAACTACCAACAGAACTCGTTTCTGGTCCCTTCCCCGGTGGAGTTGTGCATGGGGTGTGTTTGGAACATTTTGTCACCAGCCGAGTCCAAAATTCAGCGATTCTCCATCTCAGCCCAGAAAGCAGGTACAACAAGTTTTGTGGTGCCTTTCAGCTGCCTACCGGGGTAGTGTAAAAACTACCAACAGAACTCGTTTCTGGCACCTTCCCCGGTGGAGCTGTGCATGGGGTGTGTTTGGAACATTTTGTTACCAGCCGAGTCCAAAATTCAGCGATTCCCCATCTAAGCCCAGAAAGCAGGTAGAAAAACTTTTGTGGTGCCTTTCAGCTGCCTACCGGGGTAGTGTAAAAACTACCAACAGAACTCCTTTCTCGCACCTTTGCCAGTGAAGGTGTGCATGGGGTGTGTTTGGAACATTTTGTCAGCAGCCGAGTCCAAACTTCAGCTGTTCCCCATCTCAGCCCAGAAAGCAGGTAGAACAAGTTTTGTGGTGCCTTTCAGCTGCCTACCGGGGTAGTGTAAAAACTACCAACAGAACTCGTTTCTGGCACCTTCCCCGTTGGAGGTGTGCATGGGGTGTGTTTGGAACATTTTGTCACCAGCCGAGTCCAAAATTCAGCTGTTCCCCATCTCAGCCCAGAAAGCAGGTAGAACAAGTTTTGTAATGCCTTTCAGCTGCCTACCGGGGTAGTGTAAAAACTACCAACAGAACTCGTTTCTGGCACCTTCCCCGGTGGAGGTGTGCATGGGGTGTGTTTGGAACATTTTTTCACCAGCCGAGTCCAAAATTCAGCGATTCTCCTCTCAGCCCAGAAAGCAGGTAGAAAAACTTTTGTGGTGCCTTTCAGCTGCCTACCGGGGTACTGTAAAAACTACCAACAGAACTCATTTCTGGCACCTTCCCCGGTGGAGTTGTGCATGGGGTGTGTTTGGAACATTTTGTCAGCAGCCGAGTCCAAAACTCAGCTGTTCCCCATCTCAGCCCAGAAAGCAGGTAGCAAAACTTTTGTGGTGCCTTTCAGCTGCCTACCGGGGTACTGTAAAAACTACCAACAGAACTCGTTTCTGGCACCTTCCCCGGTGGAGCTGTGCATGGGGTGTGTTTGGAACATTTTGTCACCAGCCGAGTCCAAAATTCAGCGATTCCCCATCTCAGCCCAGAAAGCAGGTAGAAAAACTTTTGTGGTGCCTTTCAGCTGCCTACCGGGGTAGTGTAAAAACTACCAACAGAACTCCTTTCTCGCACCTTCCCCGGTGGAGTTGTGCATGGGGTGTGTTTGGAACATTTTGTTACCAGCCGAGTCCAAACTTCAGCTGATCCCCATCTCAGCCCAGAAAGCAGGTAGAACAAGTTTTGTGGTGCCTTTCAGCTGCCTACCGGGGTAGTGTAAAAACTACCAACAGAACTCGTTTCTGGCACCTTCCCCGGTGGAGGTGTGCATGGGGTGTGTTTGGAACATTTTGTCACCAGCCGAGTCCAAAATTCAGCCGTTCCCCATCTCAGCCCAGAAAGCAGGTACAACAAGTTTTGTGGTGCCTTTCAGCTGCCTACCGGGGTAGTGTAAAAACTACCAACAGAACTCGTTTCTGGCACCTTCCCCGGTGGAGTTGTGCATGGGGTGTGTTTGGAACATTTTTTCACCAGCCGAGTCCAAAATTCAGCGATTCTCCATCTCAGCCCAGAAAGCAGGTAGAACAAGTTTTGTGGTGCCTTTCTCTTGCCTACCAGGGTACTGTAAAAACTACCAACAGAACTCCTTTCTCGCACCTTCCCCGGTGGAGTTGTGCATGGGGTGTGTTTGGAACATTTTGTCAGCAGCCGAGTCCAAAATTCAGCTGTTCCCCATCTCAGCCCAGAAAGCAGGTAGAACAAGTTTTGTGGTGCCTTTCAGCTGCCTACCGGGGTAGTGTAAAAACTACCAACAGAACTCGTTTCTGGCACCTTCCCCGGTGGAGCTGTGCATGGGGTGTGTTTGGAACACTTTGTTACCAGCCGAGTCCAAAACTCAGCTGTTCCCCATCTCAGCCCAGAAAGCAGGTACAACAAGTTTTGTGGTGCCTTTCAGATGCCTACCGGGGTACTGTAAAAACTACCAACAGAACTCGTTTCTGGCACCTTCCCCGGTGGAGTTGTGCATGGGGTGTGTTTGGAACATTTTGTCACCAGCCGAGTCCAAAATTCAGCTGTTCCCCATCTCAGCCCAGAAAGCAGGTAGAACAAGTTTTGTGGTGCCTTTCAGCTGCCTACCGGGGTAGTGTAAAAACTACCAACAGAACTCGTTTCTGGCACCTTTCCCGGTGGAGTTGTGCATGGGGTGTGTTTGGAACATTTTTTCACCAGCCGAGTCCAAAATTCAGCGATTCTCCATCTCAGCCCAGAAAGCAGGTAGAACAAGTTTTGTGGTGCCTTTCAGCTGCCTACCGGGGTAGTGTAAAAACTACCAACAGAACTCGTTTCTGGCACCTTCCTCGGTTGAGGTGTGCATGGGGTGTGTTTGGAACATTTTGTCACCAGCCGAGTCCAAAATTCAGCGATTCCCCATCTCAGCCCAGAAAGCAGGTAGAACAAGTTTTGTGGTGCCTTTCAGCTGCCTACCGGGGTAGTGTAAAAACTACCAACAGAACTCGTTTCTGGCAGTTTCCCCTGTGGAGTTGTGCATGGGGTGTGTTTGGAACATTTTGTCAGCAGCCGAGTCCAAAATTCAGCGATTCCCCATCTCAGCCCAGAAAGCAGGTAGAACAAGTTTTGTGGTGCCTTTCAGCTGCCTACCGGGGTAGTGTAAAAACTACCAACAGAACTCGTTTCTGGCACCTTCCCCAGTGGAGGTGTGCATGGGGTGTGTTTGGAACATTTTTTCACCAGCCGAGTCCAAAATTCAGCGATTCTCCTCTCAGCCCAGAAAGCAGGTAGAACAAGTTTTGTGGTGCCTTTCTCTTGCCTACCAGGGTACTGTAAAAACTACCAACAGAACTCGTTTCTGGCAGTTTCCCCTGTGGAGTTGTGCATGGGGTGTGTTTGGAACATTTTGTCAGCAGCCGAGTCCAAAATTCAGCTGTTCCCCATCTCAGCCCAGAAAGCAGGTACAACAAGTTTTGTGGTGCCTTTCAGCTGCCTACTGGGGTAGTGTAAAAACTACCAACAGAACTCGTTTCTGGCACCTTCCCCGGTGGAGGTGTGCATGGGGTGTGTTTGGAACATTTTGTTACCAGCCGAGTCCAAAATTCAGCTGATCCCCATCTCAGCCCAGAAAGCAGGTAGAAAAACTTTAGTGGTGCCTTTCAGCTGCCTACCGGGGTAGTGTAAAAACTACCAACAGAACTCGTTTCTGGTCCCTTCCCCGGTGGAGTTGTGCATGGGGTGTGTTTGGAACATTTTGTCACCAGCCGAGTCCAAAATTCAGCGATTCTCCATCTCAGCCCAGAAAGCAGGTACAACAAGTTTTGTGGTGCCTTTCAGCTGCCTACCGGGGTAGTGTAAAAACTACCAACAGAACTCGTTTCAGGCACCTTCCCCGGTGGAGCTGTGCATGGGGTGTGTTTGGAACATTTTGTTACCAGCCGAGTCCAAAATTCAGCGATTCCCCATCTAAGCCCAGAAAGCAGGTAGAAAAACTTTTGTGGTGCCTTTCAGCTGCCTACCGGGGTAGTGTAAAAACTACCAACAGAACTCGTTTCTGGCCCCTTCCTCGGTGGAGTTGTGCATGGGGTGTGTTTGGAACATTTTGTCACCAGCCGAGTCCAAAACTCAGCTGTTCCCCATCTCAGCCCAGAAAGCAGGTAGAAAAACTTTTGTGGTGCCTTTCAGCTGCCTACCGGGGTAGTGTAAAAACTACCAACAGAACTCGTTTCTGGCACCTTCCCCGGTGGAGTTGTGCATGGGGTGTGTTTGGAACATTTCGTCACCAGCCGAGTCCAAAATTCAGCCGTTCCCCATCTCTGCCCAGAAAGCAGGTAGAACAAGTTTTGTGGTGCCTTTCAGCTGCCTACCGGGGTACTGTAAAAACTACCAACAGAACTCGTTTCTGGCACCTTCCCCGGTGGAGTTGTGCATGGGGTGTGTTTGGAACATTTTGTCACCAGCCGAGTCCAAAATTCAGCCGTTCCCCATCTCAGCCCAGAAAGCAGGTAGAACAAGTTTTGTGGTGCCTTTCAGCTGCCTACCGGGGTAGTGTAAAAACTACCAACAGAACTCGTTTCTGGCACCTTTGCCGGTGGAGCTGTGCATGGGGTGTGTTTGGAACATTTTGTCAGCAGCCGAGTCCAAAATTCAGCTGTTCCCCATCTCAGCCCAGAAAGCAGGTACAACAAGTTTTGTGGTGCCTTTCAGCTGCCTACTGGGGTAGTGTAAAAACTACCAACAGATCTCGTTTCTGGCACCTTCCCCGGTGGAGGTGTGCATGGGGTGTGTTTGGAACATTTTGTTACCAGCCGAGTCCAAAATTCAGCTGATCCCCATCTCAGCCCAGAAAGCAGGTAGAAAAACTTTAGTGGTGCCTTTCAGCTGCCTACCGGGGTAGTGTAAAAACTACCAACAGAACTCGTTTCTGGTCCCTTCCCCGGTGGAGTTGTGCATGGGGTGTGTTTGGAACATTTTGTCACCAGCCGAGTCCAAAATTCAGCGATTCTCCATCTCAGCCCAGAAAGCAGGTACAACAAGTTTTGTGGTGCCTTTCAGCTGCCTACCGGGGTAGTGTAAAAACTACCAACAGAACTCGTTTCAGGCACCTTCCCCGGTGGAGCTGTGCATGGGGTGTGTTTGGAACATTTTGTTACCAGCCGAGTCCAAAATTCAGCGATTCCCCATCTAAGCCCAGAAAGCAGGTAGAAAAACTTTTGTGGTGCCTTTCAGCTGCCTACCGGGGTAGTGTAAAAACTACCAACAGAACTCGTTTCTGGCCCCTTCCTCGGTGGAGTTGTGCATGGGGTGTGTTTGGAACATTTTGTCACCAGCCGAGTCCAAAACTCAGCTGTTCCCCATCTCAGCCCAGAAAGCAGGTAGAAAAACTTTTGTGGTGCCTTTCAGCTGCCTACCGGGGTAGTGTAAAAACTACCAACAGAACTCGTTTCTGGCCCCTTCCTAGGTGGAGGTGTGCATGGGGTGTGTTTGGAACATTTTGTCACCAGCCGAGTCCAAAATTCAGCCGTTCCCCATCTCAGCCCAGAAAGCAGATAGAACAAGTTTTGTGGTGCCTTTCAGCTGCCTACCGGGGTAGTGTAAAAACTACCAACAGAACTCGTTTCTGGCACCTTTGCCGGTGGAGCTGTGCATGGGGTGTGTTTGGAACATTTTGTTCAGCAGCCGAGTCCAAAATTCAGCTGTTCCCCATCTCAGCCCAGAAAGCAGGTACAACAAGTTTTGTGGTGCCTTTCAGCTGCCTACCGGGGTAGTGTAAAAACTACCAACAGATGTCGTTTCTGGCACCTTCCCCGGTGGAGGTGTGCATGGGGTGTGTTTGGAACATTTTGTTACCAGCCGAGTCCAAAATTCAGCTGATCCCCATCTCAGCCCAGAAAGCAGGTAGAAAAACTTTAGTGGTGCCTTTCAGCTGCCTACCGGGGTAGTGTAAAAACTACCAACAGAACTCGTTTCTGGCAGTTTCCCCTGTGGAGTTGTGCATGGGGTGTGTTTGGAACATTTTGTCACCAGCCGAGTCCAAAATTCAGCTGTTCCCCATCTCAGCCCAGAAAGCAGGTAGAACAAGTTTTGTAATGCCTTTCAGCTGCCTACCAGGGTAGTGTAAAAACTACCAACAGAACTCGTTTCTGGCACCTTTCCCGGTGGAGTTGTGCATGGGGTGTGTTTGGAACATTTTGTCACCAGCCGAGTCCAAAATTCAGCGATTCTCCTTCTCAGCCCAGAAAGCAGGTAGAACAAGTTTTGTGGTGCCTTTCAGCTGCCTACCGGGGTAGTGTAAAAACTACCAACAGAACTCGTTTCTGGCACCTTCCCCGGAGGAGTTGTGCATGGGGTGTGTTTGGAACATTTTGTCACCAGCCGAGTCCAAAATTCAGCCGTTCCTCATCTCAGCCCAGAAAGCAGGTAGAACAAGTTTTGTGGTGCCTTTCAGCTGCCTACCGGGGTAGTGTAAAAACTACCAACAGAACTCGTTTCTGGCACCTTCCCCGGTGGAGTTGTGCATGGGGTGTGTTTGGAACATTTTGTCACCAGCCGAGTCCAAAATTCAGCTGTTCCCCATCTCAGCCCAGAAAGCAGGTAGAACAAGTTTTGTGGTGCCTTTCAGCTGCCTACCGGGGTAGTGTAAAAACTACCAACAGAACTCGTTTCTGGCCCCTTCCTCGGTGGAGTTGTGCATGGGGTGTGTTTGGAACATTTTGTCAGCAGCCGAGTCCAAAACTCAGCTGTTCCCCATCTCAGCCCAGAAAGCAGGTAGAAAAACTTTTGTGGTGCCTTTCAGCTGCCTACCGGGGTAGTGTAAAAACTACCAAGAGAACTCGTTTCTGGCACCTTTGCCGGTGGAGCTGTGCATGGGGTGTGTTTGGAACATTTTGTCACCAGCCGAGTCCAAAATTCAGCGATTCCCCATCTCAGCCCAGAAAGCAGGTAGAAAAACTTTTGTGGTGCCTTTCAGCTGCCTACCGGGGTAGTGTAAAAACTACCAACAGAACTCGTTTCTGGCACCTTCCCCGGTGGAGGTGTGCATGGGGTGTGTTTGGAACATTTTGTCACCAGCCGAGTCCAAAATTCAGCGATTCTCCATCTCAGCCCAGAAAGCAGGTAGAAAAACTTTTGTGGTGCCTTTCAGCTGCCTACCGGGGTAGTGTAAAAACTACCAACAGAACTCGTTTCTGGCACCTTCCCCGGAGGAGTTGTGCATGGGGTGTGTTTGGAACATTTTGTCACCAGCCGAGTCCAAAATTCAGCTGTTCCTCATCTCAGCCCAGAAAGCAGGTACAACAAGTTTTGTGGTGCCTTTCAGATGCCTACCGGGGTACTGTAAAAACTACCAACAGAACTCGTTTCTGGCCCCTTCCTCGGTGGAGTTGTGCATGGGGTGTGTTTGGAACATTTTGTCAGCAGCCGAGTCCAAAACTCAGCTGTTCCCCATCTCAGCCCAGAAAGCAGGTAGAAAAACTTTTGTGGTGCCTTTCAGCTGCCTACCGGGGTAGTGTAAAAACTACCAACAGAACTCGTTTCTGGCACCTTTGCCGCTGGAGCTGTGCATGGGGTGTGTTTGGAACATTTTGTCACCAGCCGAGTCCAAAATTCAGCGATTCCCCAACTAAGCCCAGAAAGCAGGTAGAAAAACTTTTGTGGTGCCTTTCAGCTGCCTACCGGGGTAGTGTAAAAACTACCAACAGAACTCGTTTCTGGCACCTTTGCCGCTGGAGCTGTGCATGGGGTGTGTTTGGAACATTTTGTCACCAGCCGAGTCCAAAATTCAGCCGTTCCCCATCTCAGCCCAGAAAGCAGGTAGAACAAGTTTTGTGGTGCCTTTCAGCTGCCTACCGGGGTACTGTAAAAACTACCAACAGAACTCGTTTCTGGCACCTTCCCCGGTGGAGTTGTGCATGGGGTGTGTTTGGAACATTTTGTCACCAGCCGAGTCCAAAATTCAGCGATTCCCCATCTCAGCCCAGAAAGCAGGTAGAACAAGTTTTGTAATGCCTTTCAGCTGCCTACCGGGGTAGTGTAAAAACTACCAACAGAACTCGTTTCTGGCACCTTTCCCGGTGGAGTTGTGCATGGGGTGTGTTTGGAACATTTTTTCACCAGCCGAGTCCAAAATTCAGCGATTCTCCATCTCAGCCCAGAAAGCAGGTAGAACAAGTTTTGTGGTGCCTTTCTCTTGCCTACCAGGGTAGTGTAAAAACTACCAACAGAACTCGTTTCTGGCACCTTCCCCGGTGGAGTTGTGCATGGGGTGTGTTTGGAACATTTTGTCACCAGCCGAGTCCAAAACTTAGCTGTTCCCCATCTCAGCCCAGAAAGCAGGTAGCAAGACTTTTGTGGTGCCTTTCAGCTGCCTACCGGGGTAGTGTAAAAACTACCAACAGAACTCGTTTCTGGCACCTTCCCCGGTGGAGTTGTGCATGGGGTGTGTTTGGAACATTTTGTTACCAGCCGAGTCCAAAATTCAGCGCTTCCCCATCTCAGCCCAGAAAGCAGGTAGAACAAGTTTTGTGGTGCCTTTCAGCTGCCTACCGGGGTAGTGTAAAAACTACCAACAGAACTCGTTTCTGGCACCTTCCCCGGAGGAGTTGTGCATGGGGTGTGTTTGGAACATTTTGTCACCAGCCGAGTCCAAAATTCAGCGATTCCCCATCTCAGCCCAGAAAGCAGGTAGAACAAGTTTTGTGGTGCCTTTCAGCTGCCTACCGGGGTAGTGTAAAAACTACCAACAGAACTCGTTTCTGGCACCTTTGCCGGTGGAGCTGTGCATGGGGTGTGTTTGGAACATTTTGTCAGCAGCCGAGTCCAAAATTCAGCGATTCTCCATCTCAGCCCAGAAAGCAGGTAGAACAAGTTTTGTGGTGCCTTTCAGCTGCCTACTGGGGTACTGTAAAAACTACCAACAGAACTCGTTTCTGGCACCTTCCCCGGTGGAGGTGTGCATGGGGTGTGTTTGGAACATTTTGTCAGCAGCCGAGTCCAAAACTCAGCTGTTCCCCATCTCAGCCCAGAAAGCAGGTAGAACAAGTTTTGTGGTGCCTTTCAGCTGCCTACCGGGGTAGTGTAAAAACTACCAACAGAACTCGTTTCTCGCACCTTCCCCGGTGGAGCTGTGCATGGGGTGTGTTTGGAACATTTTGTTACCAGCCGAGTCCAAAATTCAGCCGTTCCCCATCTCAGCCCAGAAAGCAGGTAGAACAAGTTTTGTGGTGCCTTTCAGCTGCCTACCGGGGTAGTGTAAAAACTACGAGGAGAACTCCTGTCTGGCACCTTTCCCGGTGGAGTTGTGCATGGGGTGTGTTTGGAACATTTTTTCACCAGCCGAGTCCAAAATTCAGCGATTCTCCATCTCAGCCCAGAAAGCAGGTAGAACAAGTTTTGTGGTGCCTTTCTCTTGCCTACCAGGGTAGTGTAAAAACTACCAACAGAACTCATTTCTGGCACCTTCCCCGGTGGAGTTGTGCATGGGGTGTGTTTGGAACATTTTGTCACCAGCCGAGTCCAAAACTCAGCTGTTCCCCATCTCAGCCCAGAAAGCAGGTAGCAAGACTTTTGTGGTGCCTTTCAGCTGCCTACCGGGGTACTGTAAAAACTACCAACAGAACTCGTTTCTGGCACCTTCCTCGGTGGAGTTGTGCATGGGGTGTGTTTGGAACATTTTGTCACCAGCCGAGTCCAAAATTCAGCGATTCCCCATCTCAGCCCAGAAAGCAGGTAGAACAAGTTTTGTGGTGCCTTTCAGCTGCCTACCGGGGTAGTGTAAAAACTACCAACAGAACTCGTTTCTGGCACCTTTCCCGGTGGAGTTGTGCATGGGGTGTGTTTGGAACATTTTGTTACCAGCCGAGTCCAAAATTCAGCGATTCCCCATCTAAGCCCATAAAGCAGGTAGAAAAACTTTTGTGGTGCCTTTCAGCTGCCTACCGGGGTAGTGTAAAAACTACCAACAGAACTCGTTTCTCGCACCTTCCCCGGTGGAGTTGTGCATGGGGTGTGTTTGGAACATTTTGTCAGCAGCCGAGTCCAAACTTCAGCTGTTCCCCATCTCAGCCCAGAAAGCAGGTACAACAAGTTTTGTGGTGCCTTTCCGCTGCCTACCGGGGTAGTGTAAAAACTACCAACAGAACTTGTTTCTGGCACCTTCCCCGGTGGAGCTGTGCATGGGGTGTGTTTGGAACATTTTGTCACCAGCCGAGTCCAAAATTCAGCTGTTCCCCATCTCAGCCCAGAAAGCAGGTAGAACAAGTTTTGTAATGCCTTTCAGCTGCCTACCGGGGTAGTGTAAAAACTACCAACAGAACTCGTTTCTGGCACCTTTGCCGGTGGAGCTGTGCATGGGGTGTGTTTGGAAGATTTTGTTACCAGCCGAGTCCAAAATTCAGCGATTCCCCAACTAAGCCCATAAAGCAGGTAGAACAAGTTTTGTGGTGCCTTTCAGCTGCCTACCGGGGTACTGTAAAAACTACCAACAGAACTCGTTTCTGGCACCTTCCCCGGAGGAGTTGTGCATGGGGTGTGTTTGGAACATTTTGTCACCAGCCGAGTCCAAAATTCAGCGATTCCCCATCTCAGCCCAGAAAGCAGGTAGAACAAGTTTTGTGGTGCCTTTCAGCTGCCTACCGGGGTAGTGTAAAAACTACCAACAGAACTCGTTTCTGGCACCTTTGCCGGTGGAGCTGTGCATGGGGTGTGTTTGGAACATTTTGTCAGCAGCCGAGTCCAAAATTCAGCGATTCTCCATCTCAGCCCAGAAAGCAGGTAGAACAAGTTTTGTGGTGCCTTTCAGCTGCCTACTGGGGTACTGTAAAAACTACCAACAGAACTCGTTTCTGGCCCCTTCCCCGGTGGAGGTGTGCATGGGGTGTGTTTGGAACATTTTGTCAGCAGCCGAGTCCAAAACTCAGCTGTTCCCCATCTCAGCCCAGAAAGCAGGTAGAACAAGTTTTGTGGTGCCTTTCAGCTGCCTACCGGGGTAGTGTAAAAACTACCAACAGAACTCGTTTCTCGCACCTTCCCCGGTGGAGCTGTGCATGGGGTGTGTTTGGAACATTTTGTTACCAGCCGAGTCCAAAATTCAGCCGTTCCCCATCTCAGCCCAGAAAGCAGGTAGAACAAGTTTTGTGGTGCCTTTCAGCTGCCTACCGGGGTAGTGTAAAAACTACGAGGAGAACTCCTGTCTGGCACCTTCCCCGGTGGAGTTGTGCATGGGGTGTGTTTGGAACATTTTTTCACCAGCCGAGTCCAAAATTCAGCGATTCTCCATCTCAGCCCAGAAAGCAGGTAGAACAAGTTTTGTGGTGCCTTTCAGCTGCCTACCGGGGTAGTGTAAAAACTACCAACAGAACTCGTTTCTGGCACCTTTCCCGGTGGAGTTGTGCATGGGGTGTGTTTGGAACATTTTGTTACCAGCCGAGTCCAAAATTCAGGGATTCCCCATCTAAGCCCATAAAGCAGGTAGAAAAACTTTTGTGGTGCCTTTCAGCTGCCTACCGGGGTACTGTAAAAACTACCAACAGAACTCCTTTCTCGCACCTTCCCCGGTGGAGTTGTGCATGGGGTGTGTTTGGAACATTTTGTCAGCAGCCGAGTCCAAACTTCAGTTGTTCCCCATCTCAGCCCAGAAAGCAGGTACAACAAGTTTTGTGGTGCCTTTCAGCTGCCTACCGGGGTAGTGTAAAAACTACCAACAGAACTCGTTTCTGGCACCTTCCCCGGTGGAGCTGTGCATGGGGTGTGTTTGGAACATTTTGTCACCAGCCGAGTCCAAAATTCAGCTGTTCCCCATCTCAGCCCAGAAAGCAGGTAGAACAAGTTTTGTAATGCCTTTCAGCTGCCTACCGGGGTAGTGTAAAAACTACCAACAGAACTCGTTTCTGGCACCTTCCCCGGTGGAGGTGTGCATGTGGTGTGTTTGGAACATTTTGTTACCAGCCGAGTCCAAAATTCAGCGATTCCCCAACTAAGCCCATAAAGCAGGTAGAACAAGTTTTGTGGTGCCTTTCTCTTGCCTACCAGGGTAGTGTAAAAACTACCAACAGAACTCGTTTCTGGCACCTTCCCCGGTGGAGTTGTGCATGGGGTGTGTTTGGAACATTTTGTCACCAGCCGAGTCCAAAACTCAGCTGTTCCCCATCTCAGCCCAGAAAGCAAGTAGCAAGACTTTTGTGGTGCCTTTCAGCTGCCTACCGGGGTACTGTAAAAACTACCAACAGAACTCGTTTCTGGCACCTTCCTCGGTGGAGTTGTGCATGGGGTGTGTTTGGAACATTTTGTCACCAGCCGAGTCCAAAATTCAGCGATTCCCCATCTCAGCCCAGAAAGCAGGTAGAACAAGTTTTGTGGTGCCTTTCAGCTGCCTACCGGGGTAGTGTAAAAACTACCAACAGAACTCGTTTCTGGCACCTTCCCCGGTGGAGGTGTGCATGGGGTGTGTTTGGAACATTTGGTTACCAGCCGAGTCCAAAATTCAGCGATTCCCCATCTAAGCCCATAAAGCAGGTAGAAAAACTTTTGTGGTGCCTTTCAGCTGCCTACCGGGGTAGTGTAAAAACTACCAACAGAACTCCTTTCTCGCACCTTCCCCGGTGGAGTTGTGCATGGGGTGTGTTTGGAACATTTTGTCACCAGCCGAGTCCAAACTTCAGCTGTTCCCCATCTCAGCCCAGAAAGCAGGTACAACAAGTTTTGTGGTGCCTTTCAGCTGCCTACCGGGGTACTGTAAAAACTACCAACAGAACTCGTTTCTGGCACCTTCCTCGGTGGAGTTGTGCATGGGGTGTGTTTGGAACATTTTGTCACCAGCCGAGTCCAAAATTCAGCGATTCCCCATCTCAGCCCAGAAAGCAGGTAGAAAAACTTTTGTGGTGCCTTTCAGCTGCCTACCGGGGTAGTGTAAAAACTACCAACAGAACTCGTTTCTGGCACCTTCCCCGGTGGAGCTGTGCATGGGGTGTGTTTGGAACATTTTGTCACCAGCCGAGTCCAAAATTCAGCTGTTCCCCATCTCAGCCCAGAAAGCAGGTAGAACAAGTTTTGTAATGCCTTTCAGCTGCCTACCGGGGTAGTGTAAAAACTACCAACAGAACTCGTTTCTGGCACCTTTGCCGGTGGAGCTGTGCATGGGGTGTGTTTGGAACATTTTGTTACCAGCCGAGTCCAAAATTCAGCGATTCCCCAACTAAGCCCATAAAGCAGGTAGAACAAGTTTTGTGGTGCCTTTCAGCTGCCTACCGGGGTAGTGTAAAAACTACCAACAGAACTCGTTTCTGGCACCTTCCCCGGTGGAGTTGTGCATGGGGTGTGTTTGGAACATTTTGTCACCAGCCGAGTCCAAAACTCAGCTGTTCCCCATCTCAGCCCAGAAAGCAGGTAGCAAGACTTTTGTGGTGCCTTTCAGCTGCCTACCGGGGTAGTGTAAAAACTACCAACAGAACTCGTTTCTGGCACCTTCCCCGGTGGAGCAGTGCATGGGGTGTGTTTGGAACATTTTGTTACCAGCCGAGTCCAAAATTCAGCGCTTCCCCATCTCAGCCCAGAAAGCAGGTAGAACAAGTTTTGTGGTGCCTTTCAGCTGCCTACCGGGGTAGTGTAAAAACTACCAACAGAACTCGTTTCTGGCACCTTCCCCGGAGGAGTTGTGCATGGGGTGTGTTTGGAACATTTTGTCACCAGCCGAGTCCAAAATTCAGCGATTCCCCATCTCAGCCCAGAAAGCAGGTAGAAAAACTTTTGTGGTGCCTTTCAGCTGCCTACCGGGGTAGTGTAAAAACTACGAGGAGAACTCCTGTCTGGCACCTTCCCCGGTGGAGTTGTGCATGGGGTGTGTTTGGAACATTTTTTCACCAGCCGAGTCCAAAATTCAGCGATTCTCCATCTCAGCCCAGAAAGCAGGTAGAACAAGTTTTGTGGTGCCTTTCTCTTGCCTACCAGGGTAGTGTAAAAACTACCAACAGAACTCATTTCTGGCACCTTCCCCGGTGGAGTTGTGCATGGGGTGTGTTTGGAACATTTTGTCACCAGCCGAGTCCAAAACTCAGCTGTTCCCCATCTCAGCCCAGAAAGCAGGTAGCAAGACTTTTGTGGTGCCTTTCAGCTGCCTACCGGGGTACTGTAAAAACTACCAACAGAACTCGTTTCTGGCACCTTCCTCGGTGGAGTTGTGCATGGGGTGTGTTTGGAACATTTTGTCACCAGCCGAGTCCAAAATTCAGCGATTCCCCATCTCAGCCCAGAAAGCAGGTAGAACAAGTTTTGTGGTGCCTTTCAGCTGCCTACCGGGGTAGTGTAAAAACTACCAACAGAACTCGTTTCTGGCACCTTTCCCGGTGGAGTTGTGCATGGGGTGTGTTTGGAACATTTTGTTACCAGCCGAGTCCAAAATTCAGCGATTCCCCATCTAAGCCCATAAAGCAGGTAGAAAAACTTTTGTGGTGCCTTTCAGCTGCCTACCGGGGTAGTGTAAAAACTACCAACAGAACTCGTTTCTCGCACCTTCCCCGGTGGAGTTGTGCATGGGGTGTGTTTGGAACATTTTGTCACCAGCCGAGTCCAAACTTCAGCCGTTCCTCATCTCAGCCCAGAAAGCAGGTACAACAAGTTTTGTGGTGCCTTTCAGCTGCCTACCGGGGTAGTGTAAAAACTACCAACAGAACTCGTTTCTGGCACCTTCCCCGGTGGAGCTGTGCATGGGGTGTGTTTGGAACATTTTGTCACCAGCCGAGTCCAAAATTCAGCTGTTCCCCATCTCAGCCCAGAAAGCAGGTAGAACAAGTTTTGTAATGCCTTTCAGCTGCCTACCGGGGTAGTGTAAAAACTACCAACAGAACTCGTTTCTGGCACCTTTGCCGGTGGAGCTGTGCATGGGGTGTGTTTGGAAGATTTTGTTACCAGCCGAGTCCAAAATTCAGCGATTCCCCAACTAAGCCCATAAAGCAGGTAGAACAAGTTTTGTGGTGCCTTTCAGCTGCCTACCGGGGTAGTGTAAAAACTACCAACAGAACTCGTTTCTGGCACCTTCCCCGGTGGAGTTGTGCATGGGGTGTGTTTGGAACATTTTGTCACCAGCCGAGTCCAAAACTCAGCTGTTCCCCATCTCAGCCCAGAAAGCAGGTAGCAAGACTTTTGTGGTGCCTTTCAGCTGCCTACCGGGGTAGTGTAAAAACTACCAACAGAACTCGTTTCTGGCACCTTCCCCGGTGGAGCAGTGCATGGGGTGTGTTTGGAACATTTTGTTACCAGCCGAGTCCAAAATTCAGCGCTTCCCCATCTCAGCCCAGAAAGCAGGTAGAACAAGTTTTGTGGTGCCTTTCAGCTGCCTACCGGGGTACTGTAAAAACTACCAACAGAACTCGTTTCTGGCCCCTTCCCCGGAGGAGTTGTGCATGGGGTGTGTTTGGAACATTTTGTCACCAGCCGAGTCCAAAATTCAGCGATTCCCCATCTCAGCCCAGAAAGCAGGTAGAACAAGTTTTGTGGTGCCTTTCAGCTGCCTACCGGGGTAGTGTAAAAACTACCAACAGAACTCGTTTCTGGCACCTTTGCCGGTGGAGCTGTGCATGGGGTGTGTTTGGAACATTTTGTCACCAGCCGAGTCCAAAATTCAGCGATTCTCCATCTCAGCCCAGAAAGCAGGTAGAACAAGTTTTGTGGTGCCTTTCAGCTGCCTACTGGGGTACTGTAAAAACTACCAACAGAACTCGTTTCTGGCCCCTTCCCCGGTGGAGGTGTGCATGGGGTGTGTTTGGAACATTTTGTCAGCAGCCGAGTCCAAAACTCTGCTGTTCCCCATCTCAGCCCAGAAAGCAGGTAGAACAAGTTTTGTGGTGCCTTTCAGCTGCCTACCGGGGTAGTGTAAAAACTACCAACAGAACTCGTTTCTCGCACCTTCCCCGGTGGAGCTGTGCATGGGGTGTGTTTGGAACATTTTGTTACCAGCCGAGTCCAAAATTCAGCCGTTCCCCATCTCAGCCCAGAAAGCAGGTAGAACAAGTTTTGTGGTGCCTTTCAGCTGCCTACCGGGGTAGTGTAAAAACTACGAGGAGAACTCCTGTCTGGCACCTTCCCCGGTGGAGTTGTGCATGGGGTGTGTTTGGAACATTTTTTCACCAGCCGAGTCCAAAATTCAGCGATTCTCCATCTCAGCCCAGAAAGCAGGTAGAACAAGTTTTGTGGTGCCTTTCTCTTGCCTACCAGGGTAGTGTAAAAACTACCAACAGAACTCGTTTCTGGCACCTTCCCCGGTGGAGTTGTGCATGGGGTGTGTTTGGAACATTTTGTCACCAGCCGAGTCCAAAACTCAGCTGTTCCCCATCTCAGCCCAGAAAGCAGGTAGCAAGACTTTTGTGGTGCCTTTCAGCTGCCTACCGGGGTACTGTAAAAACTACCAACAGAACTCGTTTCTGGCACCTTCCCCGGTGGAGTTGTGCATGGGGTGTGTTTGGAACATTTTGTCACCAGCCGAGTCCAAAATTCAGCGATTCCCCATCTCAGCCCAGAAAGCAGGTAGAACAAGTTTTGTGGTGCCTTTCAGCTGCCTACCGGGGTAGTGTAAAAACTACCAACAGAACTCGTTTCTGGCACCTTTCCCGGTGGAGTTGTGCATGGGGTGTGTTTGGAACATTTTGTTACCAGCCGAGTCCAAAATTCAGCGATTCCCCATCTAAGCCCATAAAGCAGGTAGAAAAACTTTTGTGGTGCCTTTCAGCTGCCTACCGGGGTAGTGTAAAAACTACCAACAGAACTCCTTTCTGGCACCTTCCCCGGTGGAGTTGTGCATGGGGTGTGTTTGGAACATTTTGTCAGCAGCCGAGTCCAAACTTCAGTTGTTCCCCATCTCAGCCCAGAAAGCAGGTACAACAAGTTTTGTGGTGCCTTTCAGCTGCCTACCGGGGTAGTGTAAAAACTACCAACAGAACTCGTTTCTGGCACCTTCCCCGGTGGAGCTGTGCATGGGGTGTGTTTGGAACATTTTGTCACCAGCCGAGTCCAAAATTCAGCTGTTCCCCATCTCAGCCCAGAAAGCAGGTAGAACAAGTTTTGTAATGCCTTTCAGCTGCCTACCGGGGTAGTGTAAAAACTACCAACAGAACTCGTTTCTGGCACCTTCCCCGGTGGAGCTGTGCATGTGGTGTGTTTGGAACATTTTGTTACCAGCCGAGTCCAAAATTCAGCGATTCCCCAACTAAGCCCATAAAGCAGGTAGAACAAGTTTTGTGGTGCCTTTCTCTTGCCTACCAGGGTAGTGTAAAAACTACCAACAGAACTCGTTTCTGGCACCTTCCCCGGTGGAGTTGTGCATGGGGTGTGTTTGGAACATTTTGTCACCAGCCGAGTCCAAAACTCAGCTGTTCCCCATCTCAGCCCAGAAAGCAAGTAGCAAGACTTTTGTGGTGCCTTTCAGCTGCCTACCGGGGTACTGTAAAAACTACCAACAGAACTCGTTTCTGGCACCTTCCTCGGTGGAGTTGTGCATGGGGTGTGTTTGGAACATTTTGTCACCAGCCGAGTCCAAAATTCAGCGATTCCCCATCTCAGCCCAGAAAGCAGGTAGAACAAGTTTTGTGGTGCCTTTCAGCTGCCTACCGGGGTAGTGTAAAAACTACCAACAGAACTCGTTTCTGGCACCTTTCCCGGTGGAGTTGTGCATGGGGTGTGTTTGGAACATTTTGTTACCAGCCGAGTCCAAAATTCAGCGATTCCCCATCTAAGCCCATAAAGCAGGTAGAAAAACTTTTGTGGTGCCTTTCAGCTGCCTACCGGGGTAGTGTAAAAACTACCAACAGAACTCGTTTCTCGCACCTTCCCCGGTGGAGTTGTGCATGGGGTGTGTTTGGAACATTTTGTCACCAGCCGAGTCCAAACTTCAGCCGTTCCTCATCTCAGCCCAGAAAGCAGGTACAACAAGTTTTGTGGTGCCTTTCAGCTGCCTACCGGGGTAGTGTAAAAACTACCAACAGAACTCGTTTCTGGCACCTTCCCCGGTGGAGCTGTGCATGGGGTGTGTTTGGAACATTTTGTCACCAGCCGAGTCCAAAATTCAGCTGTTCCCCATCTCAGCCCAGAAAGCAGGTAGAACAAGTTTTGTAATGCCTTTCAGCTGCCTACCGGGGTAGTGTAAAAACTACCAACAGAACTCGTTTCTGGCACCTTTGCCGGTGGAGCTGTGCATGGGGTGTGTTTGGAAGATTTTGTTACCAGCCGAGTCCAAAATTCAGCGATTCCCCAACTAAGCCCATAAAGCAGGTAGAACAAGTTTTGTGGTGCCTTTCAGCTGCCTACCGGGGTAGTGTAAAAACTACCAACAGAACTCGTTTCTGGCACCTTCCCCGGTGGAGTTGTGCATGGGGTGTGTTTGGAACATTTTGTCACCAGCCGAGTCCAAAACTCAGCTGTTCCCCATCTCAGCCCAGAAAGCAGGTAGCAAGACTTTTGTGGTGCCTTTCAGCTGCCTACCGGGGTAGTGTAAAAACTACCAACAGAACTCGTTTCTGGCACCTTCCCCGGTGGAGCAGTGCATGGGGTGTGTTTGGAACATTTTGTTACCAGCCGAGTCCAAAATTCAGCGCTTCCCCATCTCAGCCCAGAAAGCAGGTAGAACAAGTTTTGTGGTGCCTTTCAGCTGCCTACCGGGGTACTGTAAAAACTACCAACAGAACTCGTTTCTGGCACCTTCCCCGGAGGAGTTGTGCATGGGGTGTGTTTGGAACATTTTGTCACCAGCCGAGTCCAAAATTCAGCGATTCCCCATCTCAGCCCAGAAAGCAGGTAGAACAAGTTTTGTGGTGCCTTTCAGCTGCCTACCGGGGTAGTGTAAAAACTACCAACAGAACTCGTTTCTGGCACCTTTGCCGGTGGAGCTGTGCATGGGGTGTGTTTGGAACATTTTGTCACCAGCCGAGTCCAAAATTCAGCGATTCTCCATCTCAGCCCAGAAAGCAGGTAGAACAAGTTTTGTGGTGCCTTTCAGCTGCCTACTGGGGTACTGTAAAAACTACCAACAGAACTCGTTTCTGGCCCCTTCCCCGGTGGAGGTGTGCATGGGGTGTGTTTGGAACATTTTGTCAGCAGCCGAGTCCAAAACTCTGCTGTTCCCCATCTCAGCCCAGAAAGCAGGTAGAACAAGTTTTGTGGTGCCTTTCAGCTGCCTACCGGGGTAGTGTAAAAACTACCAACAGAACTCGTTTCTCGCACCTTCCCCGGTGGAGCTGTGCATGGGGTGTGTTTGGAACATTTTGTTACCAGCCGAGTCCAAAATTCAGCCGTTCCCCATCTCAGCCCAGAAAGCAGGTAGAACAAGTTTTGTGGTGCCTTTCAGCTGCCTACCGGGGTAGTGTAAAAACTACGAGGAGAACTCCTGTCTGGCACCTTCCCCGGTGGAGTTGTGCATGGGGTGTGTTTGGAACATTTTTTCACCAGCCGAGTCCAAAATTCAGCGATTCTCCATCTCAGCCCAGAAAGCAGGTAGAACAAGTTTTGTGGTGCCTTTCTCTTGCCTACCAGGGTAGTGTAAAAACTACCAACAGAACTCGTTTCTGGCACCTTCCCCGGTGGAGTTGTGCATGGGGTGTGTTTGGAACATTTTGTCACCAGCCGAGTCCAAAACTCAGCTGTTCCCCATCTCAGCCCAGAAAGCAGGTAGCAAGACTTTTGTGGTGCCTTTCAGCTGCCTACCGGGGTACTGTAAAAACTACCAACAGAACTCGTTTCTGGCACCTTCCCCGGTGGAGTTGTGCATGGGGTGTGTTTGGAACATTTTGTCACCAGCCGAGTCCAAAATTCAGCGATTCCCCATCTCAGCCCAGAAAGCAGGTAGAACAAGTTTTGTGGTGCCTTTCAGCTGCCTACCGGGGTAGTGTAAAAACTACCAACAGAACTCGTTTCTGGCACCTTTCCCGGTGGAGTTGTGCATGGGGTGTGTTTGGAACATTTTGTTACCAGCCGAGTCCAAAATTCAGCGATTCCCCATCTAAGCCCATAAAGCAGGTAGAAAAACTTTTGTGGTGCCTTTCAGCTGCCTACCGGGGTACTGTAAAAACTACCAACAGAACTCCTTTCTCGCACCTTCCCCGGTGGAGTTGTGCATGGGGTGTGTTTGGAACATTTTGTCAGCAGCCGAGTCCAAACTTCAGTTGTTCCCCATCTCAGCCCAGAAAGCAGGTACAACAAGTTTTGTGGTGCCTTTCAGCTGCCTACCGGGGTAGTGTAAAAACTACCAACAGAACTCGTTTCTGGCACCTTCCCCGGTGGAGCTGTGCATGGGGTGTGTTTGGAACATTTTGTCACCAGCCGAGTCCAAAATTCAGCTGTTCCCCATCTCAGCCCAGAAAGCAGGTAGAACAAGTTTTGTAATGCCTTTCAGCTGCCTACCGGGGTAGTGTAAAAACTACCAACAGAACTCGTTTCTGGCACCTTCCCCGGTGGAGCTGTGCATGTGGTGTGTTTGGAACATTTTGTTACCAGCCGAGTCCAAAATTCAGCGATTCCCCAACTAAGCCCATAAAGCAGGTAGAACAAGTTTTGTGGTGCCTTTCTCTTGCCTACCAGGGTAGTGTAAAAACTACCAACAGAACTCGTTTCTGGCACCTTCCCCGGTGGAGTTGTGCATGGGGTGTGTTTGGAACATTTTGTCACCAGCCGAGTCCAAAACTCAGCTGTTCCCCATCTCAGCCCAGAAAGCAAGTAGCAAGACTTTTGTGGTGCCTTTCAGCTGCCTACCGGGGTACTGTAAAAACTACCAACAGAACTCGTTTCTGGCACCTTCCTCGGTGGAGTTGTGCATGGGGTGTGTTTGGAACATTTTGTCACCAGCCGAGTCCAAAATTCAGCGATTCCCCATCTCAGCCCAGAAAGCAGGTAGAACAAGTTTTGTGGTGCCTTTCAGCTGCCTACCGGGGTAGTGTAAAAACTACCAACAGAACTCGTTTCTGGCACCTTTCCCGGTGGAGTTGTGCATGGGGTGTGTTTGGAACATTTGGTTACCAGCCGAGTCCAAAACTCAGCGATTCCCCATCTAAGCCCATAAAGCAGGTAGAAAAACTTTTGTGGTGCCTTTCAGCTGCCTACCGGGGTAGTGTAAAAACTACCAACAGAACTCGTTTCTGGCACCTTCCTCGGTGGAGTTGTGCATGGGGTGTGTTTGGAACATTTTGTCACCAGCCGAGTCCAAACTTCAGCTGTTCCCCATCTCAGCCCAGAAAGCAGGTACAACAAGTTTTGTGGTGCCTTTCAGCTGCCTACCGGGGTAGTGTAAAAACTACCAACAGAACTCGTTTCTGGCACCTTCCCCGGTGGAGCTGTGCATGGGGTGTGTTTGGAACATTTTGTCACCAGCCGAGTCCAAAATTCAGCGATTCCCCATCTCAGCCCAGAAAGCAGGTAGAACAAGTTTTGTAATGCCTTTCAGCTGCCTACCGGGGTAGTGTAAAAACTACCAACAGAACTCGTTTCTGGCACCTTCCCCGGTGGAGCTGTGCATGGGGTGTGTTTGGAACATTTTGTTACCAGCCGAGTCCAAAATTCAGCGATTCCCCAACTAAGCCCATAAAGCAGGTAGAACAAGTTTTGTGGTGCCTTTCTCTTGCCTACCAGGGTAGTGTAAAAACTACCAACAGAACTCGTTTCTGGCACCTTCCCCGGTGGAGTTGTGCATGGGGTGTGTTTGGAACATTTTGTCACCAGCCGAGTCCAAAACTCAGCTGTTCCCCATCTCAGCCCAGAAAGCAGGTAGCAAGACTTTTGTGGTGCCTTTCAGCTGCCTACCGGGGTAGTGTAAAAACTACCAACAGAACTCGTTTCTGGCACCTTCCCCGGTGGAGCTGTGCATGGGGTGTGTTTGGAACATTTTGTCACCAGCCGAGTCCAAAATTCAGCGATTCCCCATCTAAGCCCAGAAAGCAGGTAGAACAAGTTTTGTAATGCCTTTCAGCTGCCTACCGGTGTAGTGTAAAAACTACCAACAGAACTCGTTTCTGGCACCTTCCCCGGTGGAGCTGTGAATGGGGTGTGTTTGGAACATTTTGTTACCAGCCGAGTCCAAAATTCAGCGATTCCCCAACTAAGCCCATAAAGCAGGTAGAACAAGTTTTGTGGTGCCTTTCTCTTGCCTACCAGGGTAGTGTAAAAACTACCAACAGAACTCGTTTCTGGCACCTTCCCCGGTGGAGTTGTGCATGGGGTGTGTTTGGAACATTTTGTCACCAGCCGAGTCCAAAACTCAGCTGTTCCCCATCTCAGCCCAGAAAGCAGGTAGCAAGACTTTTGTGGTGCCTTTCAGCTGCCTACCGGGGGTACTGTAAAAACTACCAACAGAACTCGTTTCTGGCACCTTCCTCGGTGGAGTTGTGCATGGGGTGTGTTTGGAACATTTTGTCACCAGCCGAGTCCAAAATTCAGCTATTCCCCATCTCAGCCCAGAAAGCAGTTAGAACAAGTTTTGTGGTGCCTTTCAGCTGCCTACCGGGGTAGTGTAAAAACTACCAACAGAACTCGTTTCTGGCACCTTTCCCGGTGGAGTTGTGCATGGGGTGTGTTTGGAACATTTTGTTACCAGCCGAGTCCAAAATTCAGCGATTCCCCATCTAAGCCCATAAAGCAGGTAGAAAAACTTTTGTGGTGCCTTTCAGCTGCCTACCGGGGTAGTGTAAAAACTACCAACAGAACTCCTTTCTCGCACCTTCCCCGGTGGAGTTGTGCATGGGGTGTGTTTGGAACATTTTGTCAGCAGCCGAGTCCAAACTTCAGCTGTTCCCCATCTCAGCCCAGAAAGCAGGTACAACAAGTTTTGTGGTGCCTTTCAGCTGCCTACCGGGGTAGTGTAAAAACTACCAACAGAACTCGTTTCTGGCACCTTCCCCGGTGGAGCTGTGCATGGGGTGTGTTTGGAACATTTTGTCACTAGCCGAGTCCAAAATTCAGCTGTTCCCCATCTCAGCCCAGAAAGCAGGTAGAACAAGTTTTGTAATGCCTTTCAGCTGCCTACCGGGGTAGTGTAAAAACTACCAACAGAACTCGTTTCTGGCACCTTTGCCGGTGGAGCTGTGCATGGGGTGTGTTTGGAACATTTTGTTACCAGCCGAGTCCAAAATTCAGCGATTCCCCAACTAAGCCCATAAAGCAGGTAGAACAAGTTTTGTGGTGCCTTTCAGCTGCCTACCGGGGTAGTGTAAAAACTACCAACAGAACTCGTTTCTGGCACCTTCCCCGGTGGAGTTGTGCATGGGGTGTGTTTGGAACATTTTGTCACCAGCCGAGTCCAAAACTCAGCTGTTCCCCATCTCAGCCCAGAAAGCAGGTAGCAAGACTTTTGTGGTGCCTTTCAGCTGCCTACCGGGGGTAGTGTAAAAACTACCAACAGAACTCGTTTCTGGCACCTTCCCCGGTGGAGCAGTGCATGGGGTGTGTTTGGAACATTTTGTTACCAGCCGAGTCCAAAATTCAGCGCTTCCCCATCTCAGCCCAGAAAGCAGGTAGAACAAGTTTTGTGGTGCCTTTCAGCTGCCTACCGGGGTACTGTAAAAACTACCAACAGAACTCGTTTCTGGCACCTTCCCCGGAGGAGTTGTGCATGGGGTGTGTTTGGAACATTTTGTCACCAGCCGAGTCCAAAATTCAGCGATTCCCCATCTCAGCCCAGAAAGCAGGTAGAAAAACTTTTGTGGTGCCTTTCAGCTGCCTACCGGGGTAGTGTAAAAACTACCAACAGAACTCGTTTCTGGCACCTTCCCCGGAGGAGTTGTGCATGGGGTGTGTTTGGAACATTTTGTCACCAGCCGAGTCCAAAATTCAGCTGTTCCTCATCTCAGCCCAGAAAGCAGGTACAACAAGTTTTGTGGTGCCTTTCAGATGCCTACCGGGGTACTGTAAAAACTACCAACAGAACTCGTTTCTGGCACCTTCCCCGGTGGAGTTGTGCATGGGGTGTGTTTGGAACATTTTGTCACCAGCCGAGTCCAAAACTCAGCTGTTCCCCATCTCAGCCCAGAAAGCAGGTAGAAAAACTTTAGTGGTGCCTTTCAGCTGCCTACCGGGGTAGTGTAAAAACTACCAACAGAACTCGTTTCTGGCCCCTTCCTCGGTGGAGTTGTGCATGGGGTGTGTTTGGAACATTTTGTCAGCAGCCGAGTCCAAAACTCAGCTGTTCCCCATCTCAGCCCAGAAAGCAGGTAGAAAAACTTTTGTGGTGCCTTTCAGCTGCCTACCGGGGTAGTGTAAAAACTACCAACAGAACTCGTTTCTGGCACCTTTGCCAGTGAAGGTGTGCATGGGGTGTGTTTGGAACATTTTGTCACCAGCCGAGTCCAAAATTCAGCGATTCCCCAACTAAGCCCAGAAAGCAGGTAGAAAAACTTTTGTGGTGCCTTTCAGCTGCCTACCGGGGTACTGTAAAAACTACCAACAGAACTCGTTTCTGGCAACTTTGCCGCTGGAGCTGTGCATGGGGTGTGTTTGGAACATTTTGTCACCAGCCGAGTCCAAAATTCAGCCGTTCCCCATCTCAGCCCAGAAAGCAGGTAGAACAAGTTTTGTGGTGCCTTTCAGCTGCCTACCGGGGTACTGTAAAAACTACCAACAGAACTCGTTTCTGGCACCTTCCCCGGTGGAGTTGTGCATGGGGTGTGTTTGGAACATTTTGTCACCAGCCGAGTCCAAAACTCAGCTGTTCCCCATCTCAGCCCAGAAAGCAGGTAGCAAGACTTTTGTGGTGCCTTTCAGCTGCCTACCGGGGTACTGTAAAAACTACCAACAGAACTCGTTTCTGGCACCTTCCTCGGTGGAGTTGTGCATGGGGTGTGTTTGGAACATTTTGTCACCAGCCGAGTCCAAAATTCAGCTATTCCCCATCTCAGCCCAGAAAGCAGTTAGAACAAGTTTTGTGGTGCCTTTCAGCTGCCTACCGGGGTAGTGTAAAAACTACCAACAGAACTCGTTTCTGGCACCTTTCCCGGTGGAGTTGTGCATGGGGTGTGTTTGGAACATTTTGTTACCAGCCGAGTCCAAAATTCAGCGATTCCCCATCTAAGCCCATAAAGCAGGTAGAAAAACTTTTGTGGTGCCTTTCAGCTGCCTACCGGGGTAGTGTAAAAACTACCAACAGAACTCCTTTCTCGCACCTTCCCCGGTGGAGTTGTGCATGGGGTGTGTTTGGAACATTTTGTCAGCAGCCGAGTCCAAACTTCAGCTGTTCCCCATCTCAGCCCAGAAAGCAGGTACAACAAGTTTTGTGGTGCCTTTCAGCTGCCTACCGGGGTAGTGTAAAAACTACCAACAGAACTCGTTTCTGGCACCTTCCCCGGTGGAGCTGTGCATGGGGGTGTGTTTGGAACATTTTGTCACTAGCCGAGTCCAAAATTCAGCTGTTCCCCATCTCAGCCCAGAAAGCAGGTAGAACAAGTTTTGTAATGCCTTTCAGCTGCCTACCGGGGGTAGTGTAAAAACTACCAACAGAACTCGTTTCTGGCACCTTTGCCGGTGGAGCTGTGCATGGGGTGTGTTTGGAACATTTTGTTACCAGCCGAGTCCAAAATTCAGCGATTCCCCAACTAAGCCCATAAAGCAGGTAGAACAAGTTTTGTGGTGCCTTTCAGCTGCCTACCGGGGGTAGTGTAAAAACTACCAACAGAACTCGTTTCTGGCACCTTCCCCGGTGGAGTTGTGCATGGGGTTGTGTTTGGAACATTTTGTCACCAGCCGAGTCCAAAACTCAGCTGTTCCCCATCTCAGCCCAGAAAGCAGGTAGCAAGACTTTTGTGGTGCCTTTCAGCTGCCTACCGGGGTAGTGTAAAAACTACCAACAGAACTCGTTTCTGGCACCTTCCCCGGTGGAGCAGTGCATGGGGTGTGTTTGGAACATTTTGTTACCAGCCGAGTCCAAAATTCAGCGCTTCCCCATCTCAGCCCAGAAAGCAGGTAGAACAAGTTTTGTGGTGCCTTTCAGCTGCCTACCGGGGTAGTGTAAAAACTACCAACAGAACTCGTTTCTGGCACCTTCCCCGGAGGAGTTGTGCATGGGGTGTGTTTGGAACATTTTGTCACCAGCCGAGTCCAAAATTCAGCGATTCCCCATCTCAGCCCAGAAAGCAGGTAGAAAAACTTTTGTGGTGCCTTTCAGCTGCCTACCGGGGTAGTGTAAAAACTACCAACAGAACTCGTTTCTGGCACCTTCCCCGGAGGAGTTGTGCATGGGGTGTGTTTGGAACATTTTGTCACCAGCCGAGTCCAAAATTCAGCTGTTCCTCATCTCAGCCCAGAAAGCAGGTACAACAAGTTTTGTGGTGCCTTTCAGATGCCTACCGGGGTACTGTAAAAACTACCAACAGAACTCGTTTCTGGCACCTTCCCCGGTGGAGTTGTGCATGGGGTGTGTTTGGAACATTTTGTCACCAGCCGAGTCCAAAACTCAGCTGTTCCCCATCTCAGCCCAGAAAGCAGGTAGAAAAACTTTAGTGGTGCCTTTCAGCTGCCTACCGGGGTAGTGTAAAAACTACCAACAGAACTCGTTTCTGGCCCCTTCCTCGGTGGAGTTGTGCATGGGGTGTGTTTGGAACATTTTGTCAGCAGCCGAGTCCAAAACTCAGCTGTTCCCCATCTCAGCCCAGAAAGCAGGTAGAAAAACTTTTGTGGTGCCTTTCAGCTGCCTACCGGGGTAGTGTAAAAACTACCAACAGAACTCGTTTCTGGCACCTTTGCCGCTGGAGCTGTGCATGGGGTGTGTTTGGAACATTTTGTCACCAGCCGAGTCCAAAATTCAGCGATTCCCCAACTAAGCCCAGAAAGCAGGTAGAAAAACTTTTGTGGTGCCTTTCAGCTGCCTACCGGGGGTACTGTAAAAACTACCAACAGAACTCGTTTCTGGCAACTTTGCCGCTGGAGCTGTGCATGGGGTGTGTTTGGAACATTTTGTCACCAGCCGAGTCCAAAATTCAGCCGTTCCCCATCTCAGCCCAGAAAGCAGGTAGAACAAGTTTTGTGGTGCCTTTCAGCTGCCTACCGGGGGTACTGTAAAAACTACCAACAGAACTCGTTTCTGGCACCTTCCCCGGTGGAGTTGTGCATGGGGGTGTGTTTGGAACATTTTGTCAGCAGCCGAGTCCAAAATTCAGCGATTCCCCATCTCAGCCCAGAAAGCAGGTAGAACAAGTTTTGTAATGCCTTTCAGCTGCCTACCGGGGTAGTGTAAAAACTACCAACAGAACTCGTTTCTGGCACCTTTCCCGGTGGAGTTGTGCATGGGGTGTGTTTGGAACATTTTTTCACCAGCCGAGTCCAAAATTCAGCGATTCCCCATCTCAGCCCAGAAAGCAGGTAGAACAAGTTTTGTGGTGCCTTTCTCTTGCCTACCAGGGTAGTGTAAAAACTACCAACAGAACTCGTTTCTGGCACCTTCCCCGGTGGAGTTGTGCATGGGGTGTGTTTGGAACATTTTGTCACCAGCCGAGTCCAAAACTTAGCTGTTCCCCATCTCAGCCCAGAAAGCAGGTAGCAAGACTTTTTGTGGTGCCTTTCAGCTGCCTACCGGGGTAGTGTAAAAACTACCAACAGAACTCGTTTCTGGCACCTTCCCCGGTGGAGCAGTGCATGGGGTGTGTTTGGAACATTTTGTTACCAGCCGGAGTCCAAAATTCAGCGCTTCCCCATCTCAGCCCAGAAAGCAGGTAGAACAAGTTTTGTGGTGCCTTTCAGCTGCCTACTGGGGTAGTGTAAAAACTACCAACAGATCTCGTTTCTGGCACCTTCCCCGGTGGAGTTGTGCATGGGGTGTGTTTGGAACATTTTGTCACCAGCCGAGTCCAAAATTCAGCGATTCCCCATCTCAGCCCAGAAAGCAGGTAGAACAAGTTTTGTGGTGCCTTTCAGCTGCCTACCGGGGTAGTGTAAAAACTACCAACAGAACTCGTTTCTGGCACCTTTGCCGGTGGAGCTGTGCATGGGGTGTGTTTGGAACATGTTTTCACCAGCCGAGTCCAAAATTCAGCGATTCTCCATCTCAGCCCAGAAAGCAGGTAGAAAAACTTTTGTGGTGCCTTTCAGCTGCCTACTGGGGTACTGCAAAAACTACCAACAGAACTCGTTTCTGGCACCTTCCCCGGTGGAGGTGTGCATGGGGTGTGTTTGGAACATTTTGTCAGCAGCCGAGTCCAAAACTCAGCTGTTCCCCATCTCAGCCCAGAAAGCAGGTAGAACAAGTTTTGTGGTGCCTTTCAGCTGCCTACCGGGGTAGTGTAAAAACTACCAACAGAACTCGTTTCTCGCACCTTCCCCGGTGGAGCTGTGCATGGGGTGTGTTTGGAACATTTTGTTACCAGCCGAGTCCAAAACTCAGCCGTTCCCCATCTCAGCCCAGAAAGCAGGTAGAACAAGTTTTGTGGTGCCTTTCAGCTGCCTACCGGGGGTAGTGTAAAAACTACGAGGAGAACTCCTGTCTGGCACCTTCCCCGGTGGAGTTGTGCATGGGGTGTGTTTGGAACATTTTTTCACCAGCCGAGTCCAAAATTCAGCGATTCTCCATCTCAGCCCAGAAAGCAGGTAGAACAAGTTTTGTGGTGCCTTTCTCTTGCCTACCAGGGTAGTGTAAAAACTACCAACAGAACTCATTTCTGGCACCTTCCCCGGTGGAGTTGTGCATGGGGGTGTGTTTGGAACATTTTGTCACCAGCCGAGTCCAAAACTCAGCTGTTCCCCATCTCAGCCCAGAAAGCAGGTAGCAAGACTTTTGTGGTGCCTTTCAGCTGCCTACCGGGGGTAGTGTAAAAACTACCAACAGAACTCGTTTCTGGCACCTTCCTCGGTGGAGTTGTGCATGGGGTGTGTTTGGAACATTTTGTCACCAGCCGAGTCCAAAATTCAGCGATTCCCCATCTCAGCCCAGAAAGCAGGTAGAACAAGTTTTGTGGTGCCTTTCAGCTGCCTACCGGGGTAGTGTAAAAACTACCAACAGAACTCGTTTCTGGCACCTTTCCCGGTGGAGTTGTGCATGGGGTGTGTTTGGAACATTTTGTCACCAGCCGAGTCCAAAATTCAGCGATTCCCCATCTAAGCCATAAAGCAGGTAGAAAAACTTTTGTGGTGCCTTTCAGCTGCCTACCGGGGTAGTGTAAAAACTACCAACAGAACTCGTTTTCTCGCACCTTCCCCGGTGGAGTTGTGCATGGGGTGTGTTTGGAACATTTTGTCAGCAGCCGAGTCCAAAACTCAGCTGTTCCCCATCTCAGCCCAGAAAGCAGGTAGCAAGACTTTTGTGGTGCCTTTCAGCTGCCTACCGGGGTAGTGTAAAAACTACCAACAGAACTCGTTTCTGGCACCTTCCCCGGTGGAGCAGTGCATGGGGTGTGTTTGGAACATTTTGTTACCAGCCGAGTCCAAAATTCAGCGCTTCCCCATCTCAGCCCAGAAAGCAGGGTAGAACAAGTTTTGTGGTGCCTTTCAGCTGCCTACCGGGGTAGTGTAAAAACTACCAACAGAACTCGTTTCTGGCACCTTCCCCGGAGGAGTTGTGCATGGGGTGTGTTTGGAACATTTTGTCACCAGCCGAGTCCAAAATTCAGCGATTCCCCATCTCAGCCCAGAAAGCAGGTAGAACAAGTTTTGTGGTGCCTTTCAGCTGCCTACCGGGGGTAGTGTAAAAACTACCAACAGAACTCGTTTCTGGCACCTTTGCCGGTGGAGCTGTGCATGGGGTGTGTTTGGAACATTTTTTCACCAGCCGAGTCCAAAATTCAGCGATTCTCCATCTCAGCCCAGAAAGCAGGTAGAACAAGTTTTGTGGTGCCTTTCAGCTGCCTACTGGGGGTACTGTAAAAACTACCAACAGAACTCGTTTCTGGCCCCTTCCCCGGTGGAGGTGTGCATGGGGTGTGTTTGGAACATTTTGTCAGCAGCCGAGTCCAAAACTCAGCTGTTCCCCATCTCAGCCCAGAAAGCAGGTAGAACAAGTTTTGTGGTGCCTTTCAGCTGCCTACCGGGGGTAGTGTAAAAACTACCAACAGAACTCGTTTCTCGCACCTTCCCCGGTGGAGCTGTGCATGGGGGTGTGTTTGGAACATTTTGTTACCAGCCGAGTCCAAAATTCAGCCGTTCCCCATCTCAGCCCAGAAAGCAGGTAGAACAAGTTTTGTGGTGCCTTTCAGCTGCCTACCGGGGTAGTGTAAAAAACTACGAGGAGAACTCCTTTCTGGCACCTTCCCCGGTGGAGTTCTGCATGGGGTGTGTTTGGAACATTTTTTCACCAGCCGAGTCCAAAATTCAGCGATTCTCCATCTCAGCCCAGAAAGCAGGTAGAACAAGTTTTTGTGGTGCCTTTCTCTTGCCTACCGGGGTAGTGTAAAAACTACCAACAGAACTCGTTTCTGGCACCTTCCCCGGTGGAGTTGTGCATGGGGTGTGTTTGGAACATTTTGTCACCAGCCGAGTCCAAAACTCAGCTGTTCCCCATCTCAGCCCAGAAAGCAGGTAGCAAGACTTTTGTGGTGCCTTTCAGCTGCCTACCGGGGTACTGTAAAAACTACCAACAGAACTCGTTTCTGGCACCTTCCTCGGTGGAGTTGTGCATGGGGTGTGTTTGGAACATTTTGTCACCAGCCGAGTCCAAAATTCAGCGATTCCCCATCTCAGCCCAGAAAGCAGGTAGAACAAGTTTTGTGGTGCCTTTCAGCTGCCTACCGGGGGTAGTGTAAAAACTACCAACAGAACTCGTTTCTGGCACCTTTCCCGGTGGAGTTGTGCATGGGGTGTGTTTGGAACATTTTGTTACCAGCCGAGTCCAAAATTCAGCGATTCCCCATCTAAGCCCATAAAGCAGGTAGAAAAACTTTTGTGGTGCCTTTCAGCTGCCTACCGGGGGTAGTGTAAAAACTACCAACAGAACTCGTTTCTGGCACCTTCCCCGGTGGAGTTGTGCATGGGGTGTGTTTGGAACATTTTGTCAGCAGCCGAGTCCAAACTTCAGTTGTTCCCCATCTCAGCCCAGAAAGCAGGTACAACAAGTTTTGTGGTGCCTTTCAGCTGCCTACCGGGGTAGTGTAAAAACTACCAACAGAACTCGTTTCTGGCACCTTTGCCGGTGGAGCTGTGCATGGGGTGTGTTTGGAACATTTTGTCACCAGCCGAGTCCAAAATTCAGCTGTTCCCCATCTCAGCCCAGAAAGCAGGTAGAACAAGTTTTGTAATGCCTTTCAGCTGCCTACCGGGGGTAGTGTAAAAACTTACCAACAGAACTCGTTTCTGGCACCTTCCCCGGTGGAGCTGTGAATGGGGTGTGTTTGGAACATTTTGTTACCAGCCGAGTCCAAAATTCAGCGATTCCCCAACTAAGCCCATAAAGCAGGTAGAACAAGTTTTGTGGTGCCTTTCTCTTGCCTACCAGGGTAGTGTAAAAACTACCAACAGAACTCGTTTCTGGCACCTTCCCCGGTGGAGTTGTGCATGGGGGTGTGTTTGGAACATTTTGTCACCAGCCGAGTCCAAAATTCAGCTGTTCCCCATCTCAGCCCAGAAAGCAAGTAGCAAGACTTTTGTGGTGCCTTTCAGCTGCCTACCGGGGGTACTGTAAAAACTACCAACAGAACTCGTTTCTGGCACCTTCCTCGGTGGAGTTGTGCATGGGGTGTGTTTGGAACATTTTGTCACCAGCCGAGTCCAAAATTCAGCGATTCCCCATCTCAGCCCAGAAAGCAGGTAGAACAAGTTTTGTGGTGCCTTTCAGCTGCCTACCGGGGTAGTGTAAAAACTACCAACAGAACTCGTTTCTGGCACCTTTCCCGGTGGAGTTGTGCATGGGGTGTGTTTGGAACATTTGGTTACCAGCCGAGTCCAAAATTCAGCGATTCCCCATCTAAGCCCATAAAGCAGGTAGAAAAAACTTTTGTGGTGCCTTTCAGCTGCCTACCGGGGTAGTGTAAAAACTACCAACAGAACTCCTTTCTCGCACCTTCCCCGGTGGAGTTGTGCATGGGGTGTGTTTGGAACATTTTGTCAGCAGCCGAGTCCAAACTTCAGCTGTTCCCCATCTCAGCCCAGAAAGCAGGTAGAACAAGTTTTGTGGTGCCTTTCAGCTGCCTACCGGGGGTAGTGTAAAAACTACCAACAGAACTCGTTTCTGGCACCTTCCCCGGTGGAGCTGTGCATGGGGTGTGTTTGGAACATTTTGTCACCAGCCGAGTCCAAAATTCAGCGATTCCCCATCTCAGCCCAGAAAGCAGGTAGAACAAGTTTTGTAATGCCTTTCAGCTGCCTACCGGGGTAGTGTAAAAACTACCAACAGAACTCGTTTCTGGCACCTTCCCCGGTGGAGCTGTGCATGGGGGTGTGTTTGGAACATTTTGTTACCAGCCGAGTCCAAAATTCAGCGATTCCCCAACTAAGCCCATAAAGCAGGTAGAACAAGTTTTGTGGTGCCTTTCTCTTGCCTACCAGGGGTAGTGTAAAAACTACCAACAGAACTCATTTCTGGCACCTTCCCCGGTGGAGTTGTGCATGGGGTGTGTTTGGAACATTTTGTCACCAGCCGAGTCCAAAACTCAGCTGTTCCCCATCTCAGCCCAGAAAGCAGGTAGCAAGACTTTTGTGGTGCCTTTCAGCTGCCTACCGGGGGTAGTGTAAAAACTACCAACAGAACTCGTTTCTGGCACCTTCCCCGGTGGAGCTGTGCATGGGGTGTGTTTGGAACATTTTGTCACCAGCCGAGTCCAAAATTCAGCGATTCCCCATCTAAGCCCAGAAAGCAGGTAGAACAAGTTTTGTAATGCCTTTCAGCTGCCTACCGGGGTAGTGTAAAAACTACCAACAGAACTCGTTTCTGGCACCTTCCCCGGTGGAGCTGTGAATGGGGTGTGTTTGGAACATTTTGTTACCAGCCGAGTCCAAAATTCAGCGATTCCCCAACTAAGCCCATAAAGCAGGTAGAACAAGTTTTGTGGTGCCTTTCTCTTGCCTACCAGGGTAGTGTAAAAACTACCAACAGAACTCGTTTCTGGCACCTTCCCCGGTGGAGTTGTGCATGGGGTGTGTTTGGAACATTTTGTCACCAGCCGAGTCCAAAACTCAGCTGTTCCCCATCTCAGCCCAGAAAGCAGGTAGCAAGACTTTTGTGGTGCCTTTCAGCTGCCTACCGGGGTAGTGTAAAAAACTACCAACAGAACTCGTTTCTGGCACCTTCCTCGGTGGAGTTGTGCATGGGGTGTGTTTGGAACATTTTGTCACCAGCCGAGTCCAAAATTCAGCGATTCCCCATCTCAGCCCAGAAAGCAGTTAGAACAAGTTTTGTGGTGCCTTTCAGCTGCCTACCGGGGTAGTGTAAAAACTACCAACAGAACTCGTTTCTGGCACCTTTCCCGGTGGAGTTGTGCATGGGGTGTGTTTGGAACATTTTGTTACCAGCCGAGTCCAAAATTCAGCGATTCCCCATCTAAGCCCATAAAGCAGGTAGAAAAACTTTTGTTGGTGCCTTTCAGCTGCCTACCGGGGTAGTGTAAAAACTACCAACAGAACTCCTTTCTCGCACCTTCCCCGGTGGAGTTGTGTATGGGGTGTGTTTGGAACATTTTGTCAGCAGCCGAGTCCAAACTTCAGCTGTTCCCCATCTCAGCCCAGAAAAGCAGGTACAACAAGTTTTGTGGTGCCTTTCAGCTGCCTACCGGGGTAGTGTAAAAACTACCAACAGAACTCGTTTCTGGCACCTTCCCCGGTGGAGCTGTGCATGGGGTGTGTTTGGAACA
>NW_026611848.1:0-99214 GCF_023638135.1 Falco biarmicus | reverse complement strand
TAGAACAACTTTTGTGGTGTCTTTTAGATGCCTACCAAGGTAGTGTAAAAACTACCAAGAGAACTCCTGTCTGGCACCTTCCCCGGTGGAGTTGTGCAGGGGGTGTGTTTGGAACATTTTGTCACCGGCCGAGTCCAAAATTCAGCGGTTCCCCATCTCAGCCCAGAAAGCAGGTAGAACAACTTTTGTGGTGTCTTTCAGCTGCCTACCGGAGCAATG
Source organism: Falco biarmicus (assembly GCF_023638135.1). Classification (NCBI taxonomy): domain Eukaryota; kingdom Metazoa; phylum Chordata; class Aves; order Falconiformes; family Falconidae; genus Falco; species Falco biarmicus. The sequence continues at coordinate 98,995 of NW_026611848.1, read as the reverse complement.
TAAAAACTACCAGGAGAACTCCTGTCTGGCACCTTCCCCGGTGGAGTTGTGCATGGGGTGTCTTTGGAACATTTTGTCACCAGCCGAGTCCAAAAATTCAGCGGTTCCCCATCTCAGCCCAGAAAGCAGGTAGAACAACTTTTGTGGTGCCTTTCAGCTGCCTACCAAGGTAGTGTAAAAACTACCAAGAGAACTCCTGCCTGGCACCTTCCCCGGTGGAGTTGTGCATGGGGTGTCTTTGGAACATTTTGTCACCGGGCGAGTCCAAAATTCAGCGGTTCCCCATCTCAGCCCAGAAAGCAGGTAGAACAACTTTTGTGGTGTCCTTTTGATGCCTACCGGAGCAATGTAAAAACTACCAACAGAGCTCGTCCCTGGCACCTTCGCTAGTGGAGTTGTGCATGGGGTGTGTTTGGAACATTTTGTCACCGGCCGACTCCAAAATTCAGCGGTTCCCCATCTCAGCCCAGAAAGCAGGTAGAACAACTTTTGTGGTGCCTTTTAGCTGCCTACCAAGGTAGTGTAAAAACTATTAAGAGAACTCCTGTCTGGCACCTTCCCCGGTGGAGTTGTGCATGGGGTGTGTTCGGAACATTTTGTCACCAGCCGAGTCCAAAAATTCAGCGTTTCCCCATCTCAGCCCAGAAAGCAGGTAGAACAACTTTTGTGGTGCCTTTCAAATGCCTACCAAGGTAGTGTAAAAACTACCAAGAGAACTCCTGCCTGGCACCTTCCCCGGTGGAGTTGTGCATGGGGTGTCTTTGGAACATTTTGTCACCAGCCGACTCCAAAATTCAGCGGATCCCCATCTCAGCCCAGAAAGCAGGTAGAACAACTTTTGTGGTGCCTTTCAGGTGCCTACCAAGGTAGTGTAAAAACTACCAGGAGAACTCCTGTCTGGCACCTTCGCTAGTGGAGTTGTGCATGGGGTGTGTTTGGAACATTTTGTCACCGGCCGACTCCAAAATTCAGCGGTTCCCCATCTCAGCCCAGAAAGCAGGTAGAACAACTTTTGTGGTGCCTTTCAGATGCCTACCAAGGTAGTGTAAAAACTACTAAGAGAACTCCTGTCTGGCACCTTCCCCGGTGGAGTTGTGCAGGGGGTGTGTTTGGAACATTTTGTCACCGGCCGAGTCCAAAATTCAGCGGTTCCCCATCTCAGCCCAGAAAGCAGGTAGAACAACTTTTGTGGTGTCTTTCAGATGCCTACCGGAGCAATGTAAAAACTACCAGGAGAACTCCTGCCTGGCACCTTCCCCGGTGGAGTTGTGCATGGGGTGTCTTTGGAACATTTTGTCACCGGCCGAGTCCAAAATTCAGCGGTTCCCCATCTCAGCCCAGAAAGCAGGTAGAACAACTTTTGTGGTGCCTTTCAGGTGCCTACCAAGGTAGTGTAAAAACTACCAGGAGAACTCCTGTCTGGCACCTTCCCCGGTGGAGTTGTGCAGGGGGTGTGTTTGGAACATTTTGTCACCGGCCGAGTCCAAAATTCAGCGGTTCCCCATCTCAGCCCAGAAAGCAGGTAGAACATCTTTTGTGGTGTCTTTTAGATGCCTACTGGAGCAATGTAAAAACTACCAGGAGAACTCCTGTCTGGCACCTTCCCCGGTATAGTTGTGCAGGGGGTGTCTTTGGAACATTTTGTCACCGGCCGACTCCAAAATTCAGCTGTTCCCCATCTCAGCCCAGAAAGCAGATAGAACAACTTTTGTGGTGTCTTTCGGATGCCTACCGGAGCAATGTAAAAACTACCAGGAGAACTCCCGTCTGGCACCTTCCCCGGTGGAGTTGTGCAGGGGGTGTGTTTGGAACATTTTGTCACCAGACGAGTCCAAAATTCAGCGGTTCCCCATCTCAGCCCAGAAAGCAGGTAGAACAACTTTTTTGGTGTCTTTCAGATGCCTACCAAGGTAGTGTAAAAACTAGTAAGAGAACTCCTGTCTGGCACCTTCCCCGGTGGAGTTGTGCAGGGGGTGTGTTTGGAACATTTTGTCACCGGCCGAGTCCAAAATTCAGCGGTTCCCCATCTCAGCCCAGAAAGCAGGTAGAACAACTTTTGTGGTGTCTTTCAGATGCCTACCAAGGTAGTGTAAAAACTATCAAGAGAACGCTTGTCTGGCACATTCCCCGGTGGAGTTGTGCATGGGGTGTCTTTGGAGCATTTTGTCACCGGCCGAGTCCAAAATTCAGCGGTTCCCCATCTCAGCACAGAAAGCAGGTAGAACAACTTTTGTGGTGTCTTTCAGATGCCTACCGGAGCAATGTAAAAACTACCAGGAGAACTCCTGTCTGGCACCTTCCCCGGTGGAGTTGTGCATGGGGTGTGTTCGGAACATTTTGTCACCAGCCGAGTCCAAAAATTCAGCGGTTCCCCATCTCAGCCCAGAAAGCAGGTAGAACAACTTTTGTGGTGTCTTTCAGCTGCCTACCAAGGTAGTGTAAAAACTACCAAGAGAACTCCTGCCTGGCACCTTCCCCGGTGGAGTTGTGCATGGGGTGTGTTTGGAACATTTTGTCACCAGCCGACTCCAAAATTCAGCGGTTCCCCATCTCAGCCCAGAAAGCAGGTAGAACAACTTTTGTGGTGCCTTTCAGGTGCCTACCAAGGTAGTGTAAAAACTACTAAGAGAACTCCTGTCTGGCACCTTCCCCGGTGGAGTTGTGCATGGGGTGTCTTTGGAACATTTTGTCACTGGCCGAGTCCAAAATTCAGCGGTTCCCCATCTCAGCCCAGAAAGCAGGTAGAACAACTTTTGTGGTGTCTTTCAGATGCCTACCAGAGCAATGTAAAAACTACCAGGAGAACTCCTGTCTGGCACCTTCCCCGGTGGAGTTGTGCATGGGGTGTGTTTGGAACATTTTGTCACCGGCCGAGTCCAAAATTCAGCGGTTCCCCATCTCAGCCCAGAAAGCAGGTAGAACAACTTTTGTGGTGTCTTTCAGATGCCTACCAAGGTAGTGTAAAAACTATCAAGAGAACGCTTGTCTGGCACATTCCCCGGTGGAGTTGTGCATGGGGTGTCTTTGGAACATTTTGTCACCGGCCGAGTCCAAAATTCAGCGATTCCCCATCTCAGCCCAGAAAGCAGATAGAACAACTTTTGTGGTGTCTTTCAGATGCCTACCGGAGCAATGTAAAAACTACCAGGAGAACTCCTGTCTGGCACCTTCCCCGGTGGAGTTGTGCAGGGGGTGTGTTTGAAACATTTTGTCACCAGCCGACTCCAAAATTCAGCGATTCCCCATCTCAGCCCAGAAAGCAGGTAGAACAACTTTTGTGGTGCCTTTCAGCTGCCTACCAAGGTAGTGTAAAAACTACCAGGAGAACTCCTGTCTGGCACCTTCCCCGGTGGAGTTGTGCAGGGGGTGTGTTTGGAACATTTTGTCACCGGCCGAGTCCAAAATTCAGCGGTTCCCCATCTCAGCCCAGAAAGCAGGTAGAACAACTTTTGTGGTGTCTTTCAGCTGCCTACCGGAGCAATGTAAAAACTACCAAGAGAACTCCTGTCTGGCACCTTCCCCGGTGGAGTTGTGCATGGGGTGTGTTCGGAACATTTTGTCACCAGCCGAGTCCAAAAATTCAGCGATTCCCCATCTCAGCCCAGAAAGCAGGTAGAACAACTTTTGTGGTGTCTTTCAGCTGCCTACCAAGGTAGTGTAAAAACTACCAAGAGAACTCCTGCCTGGCACCTTCCCCGGTGGAGTTGTGCATGGGGTGTGTTTGGAACATTTTGTCACCGGGCGACTCCAAAATTCAGCGGTTCCCCATCTCAGCCCAGAAAGCAGGTAGAACAACTTTTGTGGTGCCTTTCAGGTGCCTACCAAGGTAGTGTAAAAACTACCAGGAGAACTCCTGTCTGGCACCTTCCCCGGTGGAGTTGTGCAGGGGGTGTCTTTGGAACATTTTGTCACCAGCCGAGTCCAAAATTCAGCGTTTCCCCATCTCAGCCCAGAAAGCAGGTAGAACAACTTTTGTGGTGTCTTTCAGATGCCTACCAAGGTACTGTAAAAACTACTAAGAGAACTCCTGTCTGGCACCTTCCCCGGTGGAGTTGTGCATGGGGTGTGTTTGGAACATTTTGTCACCGGCCGAGTCCAAAATTCAGCGGTTCCCCATCTCAGCCCAGAAAGCAGGTAGAACAACTTTTGTGGTGTCTTTCAGATGCCTACCGGAGCAATGTAAAAACTACCAGGAGAACTCCTGCCTGGCACCTTCCCCGGTGGAGTTGTGCATGGGGTGTCTTTGGAACATTTTGTCACTGGCCGAGTCCAAAATTCAGCGGTTCCCCATCTCAGCCCAGAAAGCAGGTAGAACAACTTTTGTGGTGTCTTTCAGATGCCTACCGGAGCAATGTAAAAACTACCAGGAGAACTCCTGTCTGGCACCTTCCCCGGTGGAGTTGTGCAGGGGGTGTGTTTGGAACATTTTGTCACCAGCCGAGTCCAAAATTCAGCGGTTCCCCATCTCAGCCCAGAAAGCAGGTAGAACAACTTTTGTGGTGTCTTTCAGATGCCTACCGGAGCAATGTAAAAACTACCAGGAGAACTCCTGTCTGGCACCTTCCCCGGTGGAGTTGTGCATGGGGTGTCTTTGGAACATTTTGTCACCGGCCGAGTCCAAAATTCAGCGATTCCCCATCTCAGCCCAGAAAGCAGGTAGAACAACTTTTGTGGTGTCTTTCAGATGCCTACCGGAGCAATGTAAAAACTACCAGGAGAACTCCCGTCTGGCACCTTCCCCGGTGGAGTTGTGCAGGGGGTGTGTTTGGAACATTTTGTCACCAGCCGAGTCCAAAATTCAGCGTTTCCCCATCTCAGCCCAGAAAGCAGGTAGAACAACTTTTGTGGTGTCTTTCAGATGCCTACCAAGGTACTGTAAAAACTACTAAGAGAACTCCTGTCTGGCACCTTCCCCGGTGGAGTTGTGCATGGGGTGTGTTTGGAACATTTTGTCACCGGCCGAGTCCAAAATTCAGCGTTTCCCCATCTCAGCCCAGAAAGCAGGTAGAACAACTTTTGTGGTGCCTTTCAGCTGCCTACCAAGGTAGTGTAAAAACTACCAGGAGAACTCCTGTCTGGCACCTTCCCCGGTGGAGTTGTGCATGGGGTGTCTTTGGAACATTTTGTCACAAGCCGACTCCAAAATTCAGCGGTTCCCCATCTCAGCCCAGAAAGCAGGTAGAACAACTTTTGTGGTGTCTTTCAGCTGCCTACCAGAGCAATGTAAAAACTACCAGGAGAACTCCTGCCTGGCACCTTCCCCGGTGGAGTTGTGCATGGGGTGTCTTTGGAACATTTTGTCACTGGCCGAGTCCAAAATTCAGCGGTTCCCCATCTCAGCCCAGAAAGCAGGTAGAACAACTTTTGTGGTGTCTTTCAGATGCCTACCGGAGCAATGTAAAAACTACCAGGAGAACTCCTGTCTGGCACCTTCCCCGGTGGAGTTGTGCAGGGGGTGTCTTTGGAACATTTTGTCACCAGCCGAGTCCAAAATTCAGCGGTTCCCCATCTCAGCCCAGAAAGCAGGTAGAACAACTTTTGTGGTGTCTTTCAGATGCCTACCGGAGCAATGTAAAAACTATTAAGAGAACTCCTGTCTGGCACCTTCCCCGGTGGAGTTGTGCATGGGGTGTCTTTGGAACATTTTGTCACCGGCCGAGTCCAAAATTCAGCCGTTCCCCATCTCAGCCCAGAAAGCAGGTAGAACAACTTTTGTGGTGCCTTTCAGCTGCCTACCAAGGTAGTGTAAAAACTACCAGGAGAACTCCTGTCTGGCACCTTCCCCGGTGGAGTTGTGCATGGGGTGTCTTTGGAACATTTTGTCACAAGCCGACTCCAAAATTCAGCGTTTCCCCATCTCAGCCCAGAAAGCAGGTAGAACAACTTTTGTGGTGTCTTTCAGATGCCTACCAGAGCAATGTAAAAACTACCAGGAGAACTCCTGTCTGGCACCTTCCCCGGTGGAGTTGTGCATGGGGTGTCTTTGGAACATTTTGTCACCGGCCGACTCCAAAATTCAGCCGTTCCCCATCTCAGCCCACAAAGCAGGTAGAACAACTTTTGTGGTGTCTTTCAGATGCCTACCGGAGCAATGTAAAAACTACCAGGAGAACTCCTGTCTGGCACCTTCCCCGGTGGAGTTGTGCAGGGGGTGTGTTTGGAACATTTTGTCACCAGCCGAGTCCAAAATTCAGCGGTTCCCCATCTCAGCCCAGAAAGCAGGTAGAACAACTTTTGTGGTGTCTTTCAGATGCCTACCGGAGCAATGTAAAAACTACCAGGAGAACTCCTGTCTGGCACCTTCCCCGGTGGAGTTGTGCATGGGGTGTCTTTGGAACATTTTGTCACCGGCCGAGTCCAAAATTCAGCGATTCCCCATCTCAGCCCAGAAAGCAGGTAGAACAACTTTTGTGGTGTCTTTCAGATGCCTACCGGAGCAATGTAAAAACTACCAGGAGAACTCCCGTCTGGCACCTTCCCCGGTGGAGTTGTGCAGGGGGTGTGTTTGGAACATTTTGTCACCAGCCGAGTCCAAAATTCAGCGTTTCCCCATCTCAGCCCAGAAAGCAGGTAGAACAACTTTTGTGGTGTCTTTCAGATGCCTACCAAGGTACTGTAAAAACTACTAAGAGAACTCCTGTCTGGCACCTTCCCCGGTGGAGTTGTGCATGGGGTGTGTTTGGAACATTTTGTCACCGGCCGAGTCCAAAATTCAGCGTTTCCCCATCTCAGCCCAGAAAGCAGGTAGAACAACTTTTGTGGTGCCTTTCAGCTGCCTACCAAGGTAGTGTAAAAACTACCAGGAGAACTCCTGTCTGGCACCTTCCCCGGTGGAGTTGTGCATGGGGTGTCTTTGGAACATTTTGTCACAAGCCGACTCCAAAATTCAGCGGTTCCCCATCTCAGCCCAGAAAGCAGGTAGAACAACTTTTGTGGTGTCTTTCAGATGCCTACCAGAGCAATGTAAAAACTACCAGGAGAACTCCTGCCTGGCACCTTCCCCGGTGGAGTTGTGCATGGGGTGTCTTTGGAACATTTTGTCACTGGCCGAGTCCAAAATTCAGCGGTTCCCCATCTCAGCCCAGAAAGCAGGTAGAACAACTTTTGTGGTGTCTTTCAGATGCCTACCGGAGCAATGTAAAAACTACCAGGAGAACTCCTGTCTGGCACCTTCCCCGGTGGAGTTGTGCAGGGGGTGTCTTTGGAACATTTTGTCACCAGCCGAGTCCAAAATTCAGCGGTTCCCCATCTCAGCCCAGAAAGCAGGTAGAACAACTTTTGTGGTGTCTTTCAGATGCCTACCGGAGCAATGTAAAAACTATTAAGAGAACTCCTGTCTGGCACCTTCCCCGGTGGAGTTGTGCATGGGGTGTCTTTGGAACATTTTGTCACCGGCCGAGTCCAAAATTCAGCCGTTCCCCATCTCAGCCCAGAAAGCAGGTAGAACAACTTTTGTGGTGTCTTTCAGATGCCTACCGGAGCAATGTAAAAACTACCAGGAGAACTCCCGTCTGGCACCTTCCCCGGTGGAGTTGTGCAGGGGGTGTGTTTGGAACATTTTGTCACCAGCCGAGTCCAAAATTCAGCGTTTCCCCATCTCAGCCCAGAAAGCAGGTAGAACAACTTTTGTGGTGTCTTTCAGATGCCTACCAAGGTACTGTAAAAACTACTAAGAGAACTCCTGTCTGGCACCTTCCCCGGTGGAGTTGTGCATGGGGTGTGTTTGGAACATTTTGTCACCGGCCGAGTCCAAAATTCAGCGGTTCCCCATCTCAGCCCAGAAAGCAGGTAGAACAACTTTTGTGGTGCCTTTCAGGTGCCTACCAAGGTAGTGTAAAAACTACCAGGAGAACTCCTGTCTGGCACCTTCCCCGGTGGAGTTGTGCATGGGGTGTCTTTGGAACATTTTGTCACAAGCCGACTCCAAAATTCAGCGGTTCCCCATCTCAGCCCAGAAAGCAGGTAGAACAACTTTTGTGGTGTCTTTCAGATGCCTACCAGAGCAATGTAAAAACTACCAGGAGAACTCCTGCCTGGCACCTTCCCCGGTGGAGTTGTGCATGGGGTGTCTTTGGAACATTTTGTCACTGGCCGAGTCCAAAATTCAGCGGTTCCCCATCTCAGCCCAGAAAGCAGGTAGAACAACTTTTGTGGTGTCTTTCAGATGCCTACCGGAGCAATGTAAAAACTACCAGGAGAACTCCTGTCTGGCACCTTCCCCGGTGGAGTTGTGCATGGGGTGTGTTTGGAACATTTTGTCACCAGCCGACTCCAAAATTCAGCGGATCCCCATCTCAGCCCAGAAAGCAGGTAGAACAACTTTTGTGGTGCCTTTCAGATGCCTACCAAGGTAGTGTAAAAACTACCAGGGAACTCCTGTCTGGCACCTTCCCCGGTGGAGTTGTGCATGGGGTGTCTTTGGAACATTTTGTCACAAGCCGACTCCAAAATTCAGCGGTTCCCCATCTCAGCCCAGAAAGCAGGTAGAACAACTTTTGTGGTGTCTTTCAGATGCCTACCAGAGCAATGTAAAAACTACCAGGAGAACTCCTGCCTGGCACCTTCCCCGGTGGAGTTGTGCATGGGGTGTCTTTGGAACATTTTGTCACTGGCCGAGTCCAAAATTCAGCGGTTCCCCATCTCAGCCCAGAAAGCAGGTAGAACAACTTTTGTGGTGTCTTTCAGATGCCTACCGGAGCAATGTAAAAACTACCAGGAGAACTCCTGTCTGGCACCTTCCCCGGTGGAGTTGTGCAGGGGGTGTCTTTGGAACATTTTGTCACCAGCCGAGTCCAAAATTCAGCGGTTCCCCATCTCAGCCCAGAAAGCAGGTAGAACAACTTTTGTGGTGTCTTTCAGATGCCTACCGGAGCAATGTAAAAACTATTAAGAGAACTCCTGTCTGGCACCTTCCCCGGTGGAGTTGTGCATGGGGTGTCTTTGGAACATTTTGTCACCGGCCGAGTCCAAAATTCAGCCGTTCCCCATCTCAGCCCAGAAAGCAGGTAGAACAACTTTTGTGGTGTCTTTCAGATGCCTACCGGAGCAATGTAAAAACTACCAGGAGAACTCCCGTCTGGCACCTTCCCCGGTGGAGTTGTGCAGGGGGTGTGTTTGGAACATTTTGTCACCAGCCGAGTCCAAAATTCAGCGATTCCCCATCTCAGCCCAGAAAGCAGGTAGAACAACTTTTGTGGTGTCTTTCAGATGCCTACCAAGGTACTGTAAAAACTACTAAGAGAACTCCTGTCTGGCACCTTCCCCGGTGGAGTTGTGCATGGGGTGTGTTTGGAACATTTTGTCACCGGCCGAGTCCAAAATTCAGCGGTTCCCCATCTCAGCCCAGAAAGCAGGTAGAACAACTTTTGTGGTGCCTTTCAGGTGCCTACCAAGGTAGTGTAAAAACTACCAGGAGAACTCCTGTCTGGCACCTTCCCCGGTGGAGTTGTGCATGGGGTGTCTTTGGAACATTTTGTCACAAGCCGACTCCAAAATTCAGCGGTTCCCCATCTCAGCCCAGAAAGCAGGTAGAACAACTTTTGTGGTGTCTTTCAGATGCCTACCAGAGCAATGTAAAAACTACCAGGAGAACTCCTGCCTGGCACCTTCCCCGGTGGAGTTGTGCATGGGGTGTCTTTGGAACATTTTGTCACTGGCCGAGTCCAAAATTCAGCGGTTCCCCATCTCAGCCCAGAAAGCAGGTAGAACAACTTTTGTGGTGTCTTTCAGATGCCTACCGGAGCAATGTAAAAACTACCAGGAGAACTCCTGTCTGGCACCTTCCCCGGTGGAGTTGTGCAGGGGGTGTGTTTGGAACATTTTGTCACCAGCCGACTCCAAAATTCAGCGGATCCCCATCTCAGCCCAGAAAGCAGGTAGAACAACTTTTGTGGTGCCTTTCAGCTGCCTACCAAGGTAGTGTAAAAACTACCAGGGAACTCCTGTCTGGCACCTTCCCCGGTGGAGTTGTGCATGGGGTGTCTTTGGAACATTTTGTCACCGGCCGAGTCCAAAATTCAGCGTTTCCCCATCTCATCCCAGAAAGCAGGTAGAACAACTTTTGTGCTGCCTTGCAGCTCCCTACCAAGGTAGTGTAAAAACTACTAAGAGAACTCCTGTCTGGCACCTTCCCCGGTGGAGTTGTGCAGGGGGTGTGTTTGGAACATTTTGTCACCGGCCGAGTCCAAAATTCAGCGGTTCCCCATCTCAGCCCAGAAAGCAGGTAGAACAACTTTTGTGGTGTCTTTCAGATGCCTACCGGAGCAATGTAAAAACTACCAGGAGAACTCCTGCCTGGCACCTTCCCCGGTGGAGTTGTGCATGGGGTGTGTTTGGAACATTTTGTCACCGGCCGAGTCCAAAATTCAGCGATTCCCCATCTCAGCCCAGAAAGCAGGTAGAACAACTTTTGTGGTGCCTTTCAGGTGCCTACCAAGGTAGTGTAAAAACTACCAGGAGAACTCCTGTCTGGCACCTTCCCCGGTGGAGTTGTGCAGGGGGTGTGTTTGGAACATTTTGTCACCGGCCGAGTCCAAAATTCAGCGGTTCCCCATCTCAGCCCAGAAAGCAGGTAGAACATCTTTTGTGGTGTCTTTTAGATGCCTACCGGAGCAATGTAAAAACTACCAGGAGAACTCCTGTCTGGCACCTTCCCCGGTATAGTTGTGCAGGGGGTGTCTTTGGAACATTTTGTCACCGGCCGACTCCAAAATTCAGCTGTTCCCCATCTCAGCCCAGAAAGCAGATAGAACAACTTTTGTGGTGTCTTTCAGATGCCTACCGGAGCAATGTAAAAACTACCAGGAGAACTCCCGTCTGGCACCTTCCCCGGTGGAGTTGTGCAGGGGGTGTGTTTGGAACATTTTGTCACCAGCCGAGTCCAAAATTCAGCGGTTCCCCATCTCAGCCCAGAAAGCAGGTAGAACAACTTTTTTGGTGTCTTTCAGATGCCTACCAAGGTAGTGTAAAAACTACTAAGAGAACTCCTGTCTGGCACCTTCCCCGGTGGAGTTGTGCAGGGGGTGTCTTTGGAACATTTTGTCACCGGCCGAGTCCAAAATTCAGCGGTTCCCCATCTCAGCCCAGAAAGCAGGTAGAACAACTTTTGTGGTGTCTTTCAGATGCCTACCAAGGTAGTGTAAAAACTATCAAGAGAACGCTTGTCTGGCACATTCCCCGGTGGAGTTGTGCATGGGGTGTCTTTGGAGCATTTTGTCACCGGCCGAGTCCAAAATTCAGCGGTTCCCCATCTCAGCCCAGAAAGCAGGTAGAACAACTTTTGTGGTGTCTTTCAGATGCCTGCCGGAGCAATGTAAAAACTACCAGGAGAACTCCTGTCTGGCACCTTCCCCGGTGGAGTTGTGCATGGGGTGTGTTCGGAACATTTTGTCACCAGCCGAGTCCAAAAATTCAGCGGTTCCCCATCTCAGCCCAGAAAGCAGGTAGAACAACTTTTGTGGTGTCTTTCAGATGCCTACCAAGGTAGTGTAAAAACTACCAAGAGAACTCCTGCCTGGCACCTTCCCCGGTGGAGTTGTGCATGGGGTGTGTTTGGAACATTTTGTCACCGGGCGACTCCAAAATTCAGCGGTTCCCCATCTCAGCCCAGAAAGCAGGTAGAACAACTTTTGTGGTGCCTTTCAGGTGCCTACCAAGGTAGTGTAAAAACTACTAAGAGAACTCCTGTCTGGCACCTTCCCCGGTGGAGTTGTGCATGGGGTGTCTTTGGAACATTTTGTCACCGGCCGACTCCAAAATTCAGCGGTTCCCCATCTCAGCCCAGAAAGCAGGTAGAACAACTTTTGTGGTGTCTTTCAGATGCCTACCGGAGCAATGTAAAAACTACCAGGAGAACTCCTGTCTGGCACCTTCCCCGGTGGAGTTGTGCATGGGGTGTGTTTGGAACATTTTGTCACCAGCCGACTCCAAAATTCAGCGGATCCCCATCTCAGCCCAGAAAGCAGGTAGAACAACTTTTGTGGTGCCTTTCAAATGCCTACCAAGGTAGTGTAAAAACTACCAAGAGAACTCCTGCCTGGCACCTTCCCCGGTGGAGTTGTGCATGGGGTGTCTTTGGAACATTTTGTCACCGGCCGAGTCCAAAATTCAGCGATTCCCCATCTCAGCCCAGAAAGCAGGTAGAACAACTTTTGTGGTATCCTTTTGATGCCTACCGGAGCAATGTAAAAACTACCAACAGAGCTCGTCCCTGGCACCTTCGCTAGTGGAGTTGTGCATGGGGTGTGTTTGGAACATTTTGTCACCGGCCGACTCCAAAATTCAGCGGTTCCCCATCTTAGCCCCGAAAGCAGGTAGAACAACTTTTGTGGTGTCTTTCAGATGCCTACCGGAGCAATGTAAAAACTACCAGGAGAACTCCTGTCTGGCACCTTCCCCGGTGGAGTTGTGCAGGGGGTGTGTTTGGAACATTTTGTCACCAGCCGAGTCCAAAATTCAGCGGTTCCCCATCTCAGCCCAGAAAGCAGGTAGAACAACTTTTGTGGTGTCTTTCAGATGCCTACCGGAGCAATGTAAAAACTACCAGGAGAACTCCTGCCTGGCACCTTCCCCGGTGGAGTTGTGCATGGGGTGTGTTTGGAACATTTTGTCACCGGCCGAGTCCAAAATTCAGCGATTCCCCATCTCAGCCCAGAAAGCAGGTAGAACAACTTTTGTGGTGCCTTTCAGGTGCCTACCAAGGTAGTGTAAAAACTACCAGGAGAACTCCTGTCTGGCACCTTCCCCGGTGGAGTTGTGCAGGGGGTGTGTTTGGAACATTTTGTCACCGGCCGAGTCCAAAATTCAGCGGTTCCCCATCTCAGCCCAGAAAGCAGGTAGAACATCTTTTGTGGTGTCTTTTAGATGCCTACCGGAGCAATGTAAAAACTACCAGGAGAACTCCTGTCTGGCACCTTCCCCGGTATAGTTGTGCAGGGGGTGTCTTTGGAACATTTTGTCACCGGCCGACTCCAAAATTCAGCTGTTCCCCATCTCAGCCCAGAAAGCAGATAGAACAACTTTTGTGGTGTCTTTCAGATGCCTACCGGAGCAATGTAAAAACTACCAGGAGAACTCCCGTCTGGCACCTTCCCCGGTGGAGTTGTGCAGGGGGTGTGTTTGGAACATTTTGTCACCAGCCGAGTCCAAAATTCAGCGGTTCCCCATCTCAGCCCAGAAAGCAGGTAGAACAACTTTTGTGGTGCCTTTCAGCTGCCTACCAAGGTAGTGTAAAAACTACCAAGAGAACTCCTGCCTGGCACCTTCCCCGGTGGAGTTGTGCATGGGGTGTGTTTGGAACATTTTGTCACCGGGCGACTCCAAAATTCAGCGGTTCCCCATCTCAGCCCAGAAAGCAGGTAGAACAACTTTTGTGGTGCCTTTCAGGTGCCTACCAAGGTAGTGTAAAAACTACTAAGAGAACTCCTGTCTGGCACCTTCCCCGGTGGAGTTGTGCATGGGGTGTCTTTGGAACATTTTGTCACTGGCAAGTCCAAAATTCAGCGGTTCCCCATCTCAGCCCAGAAAGCAGGTAGAACAACTTTTGTGGTGTCTTTCAGATGCCTACCGGAGCAATGTAAAAACTACCTGGAGAACTCCTGCCTGGCACCTTCCCCGGTGGAGTTGTGCATGGGGTGTCTTTGGAACATTTTGTCACCGGCCGAGTCCAAAATTCAGCGATTCCCCATCTCAGCCCAGAAAGCAGATAGAACAACTTTTGTGGTGTCTTTCAGATGCCTACCGGAGCAATGTAAAAACTACCAGGAGAACTCCCGTCTGGCACCTTCCCCGGTGGAGTTGTGCAGGGGGTGTGTTTGGAACATTTTGTCACCAGCCGAGTCCAAAATTCAGCGTTTCCCCATCTCAGCCCAGAAAGCAGGTAGAACAACTTTTGTGGTGTCTTTCAGATGCCTACCAAGGTACTGTAAAAACTACTAAGAGAACTCCTGTCTGGCACCTTCCCCGGTGGAGTTGTGCATGGGGTGTGTTTGGAACATTTTGTCACCGGCCGAGTCCAAAATTCAGCGGTTCCCCATCTCAGCCCAGAAAGCAGGTAGAACAACTTTTGTGGTGCCTTTCAGCTGCCTACCAAGGTAGTGTAAAAACTACCAGGAGAACTCCTGTCTGGCACCTTCCCCGGTGGAGTTGTGCATGGGGTGTCTTTGGAACATTTTGTCACCAGCCGACTCCAAAATTCAGCGGTTCCCCATCTCAGCCCAGAAAGCAGGTAGAACAACTTTTGTGGTGTCTTTCAGATGCCTACCAGAGCAATGTAAAAACTACCAGGAGAACTCCTGCCTGGCACCTTCCCCGGTGGAGTTGTGCATGGGGTGTCTTTGGAACATTTTGTCACTGGCCGAGTCCAAAATTCAGCGGTTCCCCATCTCAGCCCAGAAAGCAGGTAGAACAACTTTTGTGGTGTCTTTCAGATGCCTACCGGAGCAATGTAAAAACTACCAGGAGAACTCCTGTCTGGCACCTTCCCCGGTGGAGTTGTGCATGGGGTGTGTTTGGAACATTTTGTCACCAGCCGACTCCAAAATTCAGCGGATCCCCATCTCAGCCCAGAAAGCAGGTAGAACAACTTTTGTGGTGCCTTTCAAATGCCTACCAAGGTAGTGTAAAAACTACTAAGAGAACTCCTGCCTGGCACCTTCCCCGGTGGAGTTGTGCATGGGGTGTCTTTGGAACATTTTGTCACCGGCCGAGTCCAAAATTCAGCGGTTCCCCATCTCAGCCCAGAAAGCAGATAGAACAACTTTTGTGGTGTCTTTCAGATGCCTACCGGAGCAATGTAAAAACTACCAGGAGAACTCCTGTCTGGCACCTTCCCCGGTGGAGTTGTGCAGGGGGTGTGTTTGGAACATTTTGTCACCAGCCGAGTCCAAAAATTCAGCGGTTCCCCATCTCAGCCCAGAAAGCAGGTAGAACAACTTTTGTAGTGTCTTTCAGATGCCTACCGGAGCAATGTAAAAACTACCAGGAGAACTCCTGTCTGGCACCTTCCCCGGTGGAGTTGTGCAGGGGGTGTGTTTGGAACATTTTGTCACCGGCCGAGTCCAAAATTCAGCGGTTCCCCATCTCAGCCCAGAAAGCAGGTAGAACAACTTTTGTGGTGTCTTTCAGATGCCTACCAGAGCAATGTAAAAACTACCAGGAGAACTCCTGCCTGGCACCTTCCCCGGTGGAGTTGTGCATGGGGTGTCTTTGGAACATTTTGTCACTGGCCGAGTCCAAAATTCAGCGGTTCCCCATCTCAGCCCAGAAAGCAGGTAGAACAACTTTTGTGGTGTCTTTCAGATGCCTACCGGAGCAATGTAAAAACTACCAGGAGAACTCCTGTCTGGCACCTTCCCCGGTGGAGTTGTGCATGGGGTGTGTTTGGAACATTTTGTCACCAGCCGAGTCCAAAATTCAGCGGTTCCCCATCTCAGCCCAGAAAGCAGGTAGAACAACTTTTGTAGTGTCTTTCAGATGCCTACCGGAGCAATGTAAAAACTACCAGGAGAACTCCTGTCTGGCACCTTCCCCGGTGGAGTTGTGCAGGGGGTGTGTTTGGAACATTTTGTCACCGGCCGAGTCCAAAATTCAGCGGTTCCCCATCTCAGCCCAGAAAGCAGGTAGAACAACTTTTGTGGTGTCTTTCAGATGCCTACCAAGGTAGTGTAAAAACTATCAAGAGAACGCTTGTCTGGCACATTCCCCGGTGGAGTTGTGCATGGGGTGTCTTTGGAACATTTTGTCACCGGCCGAGTCCAAAATTCAGCGATTCCCCATCTCAGCCCAGAAAGCAGATAGAACAACTTTTGTGGTGTCTTTCAGATGCCTACCGGAGCAATGTAAAAACTACCAGGAGAACTCCTGTCTGGCACCTTCCCCGGTGGAGTTGTGCAGGGGGTGTGTTTGAAACATTTTGTCACCAGCCGACTCCAAAATTCAGCGATTCCCCATCTCAGCCCAGAAAGCAGGTAGAACAACTTTTGTGGTGCCTTTCAGCTGCCTACCAAGGTAGTGTAAAAACTATTAAGAGAACTCCTGTCTGGCACCTTCCCCGGTGGAGTTGTGCAGGGGGTGTCTTTGGAACATTTTGTCACCGGCCGAGTCCAAAATTCAGCGGTTCCCCATCTCAGCCCAGAAAGCAGGTAGAACAACTTTTGTGGTGTCTTTCAGCTGCCTACCGGAGCAATGTAAAAACTACCAAGAGAACTCCTGTCTGGCACCTTCCCCGGTGGAGTTGTGCATGGGGTGTGTTCGGAACATTTTGTCACCGGCCGAGTCCAAAAATTCAGCGGTTCCCCATCTCAGCCCAGAAAGCAGGTAGAACAACTTTTGTGGTGTCTTTCAGATGCCTACCGGAGCAATGTAAAAACTACCAACAGAGCTCGTCCCTGGCACCTTCCCTGGTGGAGTTGTGCATGGGGTGTGTTTGGAACATTTTGTCACCGGCCGACTCCAAAATTCAGCGGTTCCCCATCTCAGCCCAGAAAGCAGGTAGAACAACTTTTGTGGTGTCTTTCAGATGCCTACCGGAGCACTTTAAAAACTACCAGGAGAACTCCTGTCTGGCACCTTCCCCGGTGGAGTTGTGCATGGGGTGTCTTTGGAACATTTTGTCACCGGCCGAGTCCAAAATTCAGCGATTCCCCATCTCAGCCCAGAAAGCAGATAGAACAACTTTTGTGGTGTCTTTCAGATGCCTACCGGAGCAATGTAAAAACTACCAGGAGAACTCCCGTCTGGCACCTTCCCCGGTGGAGTTGTGCAGGGGGTGTGTTTGGAACATTTTGTCACCGGCCGACTCCAAAATTCAGCGTTTCCCCATCTCAGCCCAGAAAGCAGGTAGAACAACTTTTGTGGTGTCTTTCAGATGCCTACCAAGGTACTGTAAAAACTACTAAGAGAACTCCTGTCTGGCACCTTCCCCGGTGGAGTTGTGCATGGGGTGTGTTTGGAACATTTTGTCACCGGCCGAGTCCAAAATTCAGCGGTTCCCCATCTCAGCCCAGAAAGCAGGTAGAACAACTTTTGTGGTGCCTTTCAGCTGCCTACCAAGGTAGTGTAAAAACTACCAGGAGAACTCCTGTCTGGCACCTTCCCCGGTATAGTTGTGCAGGGGGTGTCTTTGGAACATTTTGTCACCGGCCGACTCCAAAATTCAGCTGTTCCCCATCTCAGCCCAGAAAGCAGATAGAACAACTTTTGTGGTGTCTTTCAGATGCCTACCGGAGCAATGTAAAAACTACCAGGAGAACTCCCGTCTGGCACCTTCCCCGGTGGAGTTGTGCAGGGGGTGTGTTTGGAACATTTTGTCACCAGCCGAGTCCAAAATTCAGCGGTTCCCCATCTCAGCCCAGAAAGCAGGTAGAACAACTTTTGTGGTGCCTTTCAGCTGCCTACCAAGGTAGTGTAAAAACTACCAAGAGAACTCCTGCCTGGCACCTTCCCCGGTGGAGTTGTGCATGGGGTGTGTTTGGAACATTTTGTCACCGGGCGACTCCAAAATTCAGCGGTTCCCCATCTCAGCCCAGAAAGCAGGTAGAACAACTTTTGTGGTGCCTTTCAGGTGCCTACCAAGGTAGTGTAAAAACTACTAAGAGAACTCCTGTCTGGCACCTTCCCCGGTGGAGTTGTGCATGGGGTGTCTTTGGAACATTTTGTCACCGGCCGAGTCCAAAATTCAGCGATTCCCCATCTCAGCCCAGAAAGCAGATAGAACAACTTTTGTGGTGTCTTTCAGATGCCTACCGGAGCAATGTAAAAACTACCAGGAGAACTCCTGTCTGGCACCTTCCCCGGTGGAGTTGTGCAGGGGGTGTGTTTGAAACATTTTGTCACCAGCCGACTCCAAAATTCAGCGATTCCCCATCTCAGCCCAGAAAGCAGGTAGAACAACTTTTGTGGTGCCTTTCAGCTGCCTACCAAGGTAGTGTAAAAACTATTAAGAGAACTCCTGTCTGGCACCTTCCCCGGTGGAGTTGTGCAGGGGGTGTGTTTGGAACATTTTGTCACCGGCCGAGTCCAAAATTCAGCGGTTCCCCATCTCAGCCCAGAAAGCAGGTAGAACAACTTTTGTGGTGTCTTTCAGCTGCCTACCGGAGCAATGTAAAAACTACCAAGAGAACTCCTGTCTGGCACCTTCCCCGGTGGAGTTGTGCATGGGGTGTGTTCGGAACATTTTGTCACCGGCCGAGTCCAAAAATTCAGCGGTTCCCCATCTCAGCCCAGAAAGCAGGTAGAACAACTTTTGTGGTGTCTTTCAGATGCCTACCGGAGCAATGTAAAAACTACCAACAGAGCTCGTCCCTGGCACCTTCCCTGGTGGAGTTGTGCATGGGGTGTGTTTGGAACATTTTGTCACCGGCCGACTCCAAAATTCAGCGGTTCCCCATCTCAGCCCAGAAAGCAGGTAGAACAACTTTTGTGGTGTCTTTCAGATGCCTACCGGAGCACTTTAAAAACTACCAGGAGAACTCCTGTCTGGCACCTTCCCCGGTGGAGTTGTGCATGGGGTGTCTTTGGAACATTTTGTCACCGGCCGAGTCCAAAATTCAGCGATTCCCCATCTCAGCCCAGAAAGCAGATAGAACAACTTTTGTGGTGTCTTTCAGATGCCTACCGGAGCAATGTAAAAACTACCAGGAGAACTCCCGTCTGGCACCTTCCCCGGTGGAGTTGTGCAGGGGGTGTGTTTGGAACATTTTGTCACCAGCCGAGTCCAAAATTCAGCGTTTCCCCATCTCAGCCCAGAAAGCAGGTAGAACAACTTTTGTGGTGTCTTTCAGATGCCTACCAAGGTACTGTAAAAACTACTAAGAGAACTCCTGTCTGGCACCTTCCCCGGTGGAGTTGTGCATGGGGTGTGTTTGGAACATTTTGTCACCGGCCGAGTCCAAAATTCAGCGGTTCCCCATCTCAGCCCAGAAAGCAGGTAGAACAACTTTTGTGGTGCCTTTCAGCTGCCTACCAAGGTAGTGTAAAAACTACCAGGAGAACTCCTGTCTGGCACCTTCCCCGGTATAGTTGTGCAGGGGGTGTCTTTGGAACATTTTGTCACCGGCCGACTCCAAAATTCAGCTGTTCCCCATCTCAGCCCAGAAAGCAGATAGAACAACTTTTGTGGTGTCTTTCAGATGCCTACCGGAGCAATGTAAAAACTACCAGGAGAACTCCCGTCTGGCACCTTCCCCGGTGGAGTTGTGCAGGGGGTGTGTTTGGAACATTTTGTCACCAGCCGAGTCCAAAATTCAGCGGTTCCCCATCTCAGCCCAGAAAGCAGGTAGAACAACTTTTGTGGTGCCTTTCAGCTGCCTACCAAGGTAGTGTAAAAACTACCAAGAGAACTCCTGCCTGGCACCTTCCCCGGTGGAGTTGTGCATGGGGTGTGTTTGGAACATTTTGTCACCGGGCGACTCCAAAATTCAGCGGTTCCCCATCTCAGCCCAGAAAGCAGGTAGAACAACTTTTGTGGTGCCTTTCAGGTGCCTACCAAGGTAGTGTAAAAACTACTAAGAGAACTCCTGTCTGGCACCTTCCCCGGTGGAGTTGTGCATGGGGTGTCTTTGGAACATTTTGTCACTGGCCGAGTCCAAAATTCAGCGGTTCCCCATCTCAGCCCAGAAAGCAGGTAGAACAACTTTTGTGGTGTCTTTCAGCTGCCTACCGGAGCAATGTAAAAACTACCAGGAGAACTCCTGTCTGGCACCTTCCCCGGTGGAGTTGTGCAGGGGGTGTGTTTGGAACATTTTGTCACCAGCCGAGTCCAAAATTCAGCGGTTCCCCATCTCAGCCCAGAAAGCAGGTAGAACAACTTTTGTGGTGTCTTTCAGATGCCTACCGGAGCAATGTAAAAACTACCTGGAGAACTCCTGCCTGGCACCTTCCCCGGTGGAGTTGTGCAT
Source organism: Falco biarmicus (assembly GCF_023638135.1). Lineage (NCBI taxonomy): Eukaryota > Metazoa > Chordata > Aves > Falconiformes > Falconidae > Falco > Falco biarmicus. Next base: position 79,100 of record NW_026611848.1, on the reverse strand, counting down.
GGGGTGTCTTTGGAACATTTTGTCACCGGCCGAGTCCAAAATTCAGCGATTCCCCATCTCAGCCCAGAAAGCAGGTAGAACAACTTTTGTGGTGCCTTTCAGGTGCCTACCAAGGTAGTGTAAAAACTACCAGGAGAACTCCTGTCTGGCACCTTCCCCGGTGGAGTTGTGCATGGGGTGTCTTTGGAACATTTTGTCACAAGCCGACTCCAAAATTCAGCGGTTCCCCATCTCAGCCCAGAAAGCAGGTAGAACAACTTTTGTGGTGTCTTTCAGATGCCTACCAGAGCAATGTAAAAACTACCAGGAGAACTCCTGCCTGGCACCTTCCCCGGTGGAGTTGTGCATGGGGTGTCTTTGGAACATTTTGTCACTGGCCGAGTCCAAAATTCAGCGGTTCCCCATCTCAGCCCAGAAAGCAGGTAGAACAACTTTTGTGGTGTCTTTCAGATGCCTACCGGAGCAATGTAAAAACTACCAGGAGAACTCCTGTCTGGCACCTTCCCCGGTGGAGTTGTGCATGGGGTGTGTTTGGAACATTTTGTCACCAGCCGACTCCAAAATTCAGCGGATCCCCATCTCAGCCCAGAAAGCAGGTAGAACAACTTTTGTGGTGCCTTTCAGCTGCCTACCAAGGTAGTGTAAAAACTACCAGGGAACTCCTGTCTGGCACCTTCCCCGGTGGAGTTGTGCATGGGGTGTCTTTGGAACATTTTGTCACCGGCCGAGTCCAAAATTCAGCGTTTCCCCATCTCATCCCAGAAAGCAGGTAGAACAACTTTTGTGCTGCCTTGCAGCTCCCTACCAAGGTAGTGTAAAAACTACTAAGAGAACTCCTGTCTGGCACCTTCCCCGGTGGAGTTGTGCAGGGGGTGTGTTTGGAACATTTTGTCACCGGCCGAGTCCAAAATTCAGCGGTTCCCCATCTCAGCCCAGAAAGCAGGTAGAACAACTTTTGTGGTGTCTTTCAGATGCCTACCGGAGCAATGTAAAAACTACCAGGAGAACTCCTGCCTGGCACCTTCCCCGGTGGAGTTGTGCATGGGGTGTGTTTGGAACATTTTGTCACCGGCCGAGTCCAAAATTCAGCGATTCCCCATCTCAGCCCAGAAAGCAGGTAGAACAACTTTTGTGGTGCCTTTCAGGTGCCTACCAAGGTAGTGTAAAAACTACCAGGAGAACTCCTGTCTGGCACCTTCCCCGGTGGAGTTGTGCAGGGGGTGTGTTTGGAACATTTTGTCACCGGCCGAGTCCAAAATTCAGCGGTTCCCCATCTCAGCCCAGAAAGCAGGTAGAACATCTTTTGTGGTGTCTTTTAGATGCCTACCGGAGCAATGTAAAAACTACCAGGAGAACTCCTGTCTGGCACCTTCCCCGGTATAGTTGTGCAGGGGGTGTCTTTGGAACATTTTGTCACCGGCCGACTCCAAAATTCAGCTGTTCCCCATCTCAGCCCAGAAAGCAGATAGAACAACTTTTGTGGTGTCTTTCAGATGCCTACCGGAGCAATGTAAAAACTACCAGGAGAACTCCCGTCTGGCACCTTCCCCGGTGGAGTTGTGCAGGGGGTGTGTTTGGAACATTTTGTCACCAGCCGAGTCCAAAATTCAGCGGTTCCCCATCTCAGCCCAGAAAGCAGGTAGAACAACTTTTTTGGTGTCTTTCAGATGCCTACCAAGGTAGTGTAAAAACTACTAAGAGAACTCCTGTCTGGCACCTTCCCCGGTGGAGTTGTGCAGGGGGTGTCTTTGGAACATTTTGTCACCGGCCGAGTCCAAAATTCAGCGGTTCCCCATCTCAGCCCAGAAAGCAGGTAGAACAACTTTTGTGGTGTCTTTCAGATGCCTACCAAGGTAGTGTAAAAACTATCAAGAGAACGCTTGTCTGGCACATTCCCCGGTGGAGTTGTGCATGGGGTGTCTTTGGAGCATTTTGTCACCGGCCGAGTCCAAAATTCAGCGGTTCCCCATCTCAGCCCAGAAAGCAGGTAGAACAACTTTTGTGGTGTCTTTCAGATGCCTGCCGGAGCAATGTAAAAACTACCAGGAGAACTCCTGTCTGGCACCTTCCCCGGTGGAGTTGTGCATGGGGTGTGTTCGGAACATTTTGTCACCAGCCGAGTCCAAAAATTCAGCGGTTCCCCATCTCAGCCCAGAAAGCAGGTAGAACAACTTTTGTGGTGTCTTTCAGATGCCTACCAAGGTAGTGTAAAAACTACCAAGAGAACTCCTGCCTGGCACCTTCCCCGGTGGAGTTGTGCATGGGGTGTGTTTGGAACATTTTGTCACCGGGCGACTCCAAAATTCAGCGGTTCCCCATCTCAGCCCAGAAAGCAGGTAGAACAACTTTTGTGGTGCCTTTCAGGTGCCTACCAAGGTAGTGTAAAAACTACTAAGAGAACTCCTGTCTGGCACCTTCCCCGGTGGAGTTGTGCATGGGGTGTCTTTGGAACATTTTGTCACCGGCCGACTCCAAAATTCAGCGGTTCCCCATCTCAGCCCAGAAAGCAGGTAGAACAACTTTTGTGGTGTCTTTCAGATGCCTACCGGAGCAATGTAAAAACTACCAGGAGAACTCCTGTCTGGCACCTTCCCCGGTGGAGTTGTGCATGGGGTGTCTTTGGAACATTTTGTCACCAGCCGACTCCAAAATTCAGCGGATCCCCATCTCAGCCCAGAAAGCAGGTAGAACAACTTTTGTGGTGCCTTTCAAATGCCTACCAAGGTAGTGTAAAAACTACCAAGAGAACTCCTGCCTGGCACCTTCCCCGGTGGAGTTGTGCATGGGGTGTCTTTGGAACATTTTGTCACCGGCCGAGTCCAAAATTCAGCGATTCCCCATCTCAGCCCAGAAAGCAGGTAGAACAACTTTTGTGGTATCCTTTTGATGCCTACCGGAGCAATGTAAAAACTACCAACAGAGCTCGTCCCTGGCACCTTCGCTAGTGGAGTTGTGCATGGGGTGTGTTTGGAACATTTTGTCACCGGCCGACTCCAAAATTCAGCGGTTCCCCATCTTAGCCCCGAAAGCAGGTAGAACAACTTTTGTGGTGTCTTTCAGATGCCTACCGGAGCAATGTAAAAACTACCAGGAGAACTCCTGTCTGGCACCTTCCCCGGTGGAGTTGTGCAGGGGGTGTGTTTGGAACATTTTGTCACCAGCCGAGTCCAAAATTCAGCGGTTCCCCATCTCAGCCCAGAAAGCAGGTAGAACAACTTTTGTGGTGTCTTTCAGATGCCTACCGGAGCAATGTAAAAACTACCAGGAGAACTCCTGTCTGGCACCTTCCCCGGTGGAGTTGTGCATGGGGTGTGTTTGGAACATTTTGTCACCGGCCGAGTCCAAAATTCAGCGATTCCCCATCTCAGCCCAGAAAGCAGGTAGAACAACTTTTGTGGTGCCTTTCAGGTGCCTACCAAGGTAGTGTAAAAACTACCAGGAGAACTCCTGTCTGGCACCTTCCCCGGTGGAGTTGTGCAGGGGGTGTGTTTGGAACATTTTGTCACCGGCCGAGTCCAAAATTCAGCGGTTCCCCATCTCAGCCCAGAAAGCAGGTAGAACATCTTTTGTGGTGTCTTTTAGATGCCTACCGGAGCAATGTAAAAACTACCAGGAGAACTCCTGTCTGGCACCTTCCCCGGTATAGTTGTGCAGGGGGTGTCTTTGGAACATTTTGTCACCGGCCGACTCCAAAATTCAGCTGTTCCCCATCTCAGCCCAGAAAGCAGATAGAACAACTTTTGTGGTGTCTTTCAGATGCCTACCGGAGCAATGTAAAAACTACCAGGAGAACTCCCGTCTGGCACCTTCCCCGGTGGAGTTGTGCAGGGGGTGTGTTTGGAACATTTTGTCACCAGCCGAGTCCAAAATTCAGCGGTTCCCCATCTCAGCCCAGAAAGCAGGTAGAACAACTTTTGTGGTGCCTTTCAGCTGCCTACCAAGGTAGTGTAAAAACTACCAAGAGAACTCCTGCCTGGCACCTTCCCCGGTGGAGTTGTGCATGGGGTGTGTTTGGAACATTTTGTCACCGGCCGACTCCAAAATTCAGCGGTTCCCCATCTCAGCCCAGAAAGCAGGTAGAACAACTTTTGTGGTGCCTTTCAGGTGCCTACCAAGGTAGTGTAAAAACTACTAAGAGAACTCCTGTCTGGCACCTTCCCCGGTGGAGTTGTGCATGGGGTGTCTTTGGAACATTTTGTCACTGGCAAGTCCAAAATTCAGCGGTTCCCCATCTCAGCCCAGAAAGCAGGTAGAACAACTTTTGTGGTGTCTTTCAGATGCCTACCGGAGCAATGTAAAAACTACCAGGAGAACTCCTGTCTGGCACCTTCCCCGGTGGAGTTGTGCAGGGGGTGTGTTTGGAACATTTTGTCACCAGCCGAGTCCAAAATTCAGCGGTTCCCCATCTCAGCCCAGAAAGCAGGTAGAACAACTTTTGTGGTGTCTTTCAGATGCCTACCGGAGCAATGTAAAAACTACCTGGAGAACTCCTGCCTGGCACCTTCCCCGGTGGAGTTGTGCATGGGGTGTCTTTGGAACATTTTGTCACCGGCCGAGTCCAAAATTCAGCGATTCCCCATCTCAGCCCAGAAAGCAGATAGAACAACTTTTGTGGTGTCTTTCAGATGCCTACCGGAGCAATGTAAAAACTACCAGGAGAACTCCCGTCTGGCACCTTCCCCGGTGGAGTTGTGCAGGGGGTGTGTTTGGAACATTTTGTCACCAGCCGAGTCCAAAATTCAGCGTTTCCCCATCTCAGCCCAGAAAGCAGGTAGAACAACTTTTGTGGTGTCTTTCAGATGCCTACCAAGGTACTGTAAAAACTACTAAGAGAACTCCTGTCTGGCACCTTCCCCGGTGGAGTTGTGCATGGGGTGTGTTTGGAACATTTTGTCACCGGCCGAGTCCAAAATTCAGCGGTTCCCCATCTCAGCCCAGAAAGCAGGTAGAACAACTTTTGTGGTGCCTTTCAGCTGCCTACCAAGGTAGTGTAAAAACTACCAGGAGAACTCCTGTCTGGCACCTTCCCCGGTGGAGTTGTGCATGGGGTGTCTTTGGAACATTTTGTCACCAGCCGACTCCAAAATTCAGCGGTTCCCCATCTCAGCCCAGAAAGCAGGTAGAACAACTTTTGTGGTGTCTTTCAGATGCCTACCAGAGCAATGTAAAAACTACCAGGAGAACTCCTGCCTGGCACCTTCCCCGGTGGAGTTGTGCATGGGGTGTCTTTGGAACATTTTGTCACTGGCCGAGTCCAAAATTCAGCGGTTCCCCATCTCAGCCCAGAAAGCAGGTAGAACAACTTTTGTGGTGTCTTTCAGATGCCTACCGGAGCAATGTAAAAACTACCAGGAGAACTCCTGTCTGGCACCTTCCCCGGTGGAGTTGTGCATGGGGTGTGTTTGGAACATTTTGTCACCAGCCGACTCCAAAATTCAGCGGATCCCCATCTCAGCCCAGAAAGCAGGTAGAACAACTTTTGTGGTGCCTTTCAAATGCCTACCAAGGTAGTGTAAAAACTACTAAGAGAACTCCTGCCTGGCACCTTCCCCGGTGGAGTTGTGCATGGGGTGTCTTTGGAACATTTTGTCACCGGCCGAGTCCAAAATTCAGCGGTTCCCCATCTCAGCCCAGAAAGCAGATAGAACAACTTTTGTGGTGTCTTTCAGATGCCTACCGGAGCAATGTAAAAACTACCAGGAGAACTCCTGTCTGGCACCTTCCCCGGTGGAGTTGTGCAGGGGGGTGTGTTTGGAACATTTTGTCACCAGCCGAGTCCAAAAATTCAGCGGTTCCCCATCTCAGCCCAGAAAGCAGGTAGAACAACTTTTGTAGTGTCTTTCAGATGCCTACCGGAGCAATGTAAAAACTACCAGGAGAACTCCTGTCTGGCACCTTCCCCGGTGGAGTTGTGCAGGGGGTGTTTTTGGAACATTTTGTCACCGGCCGAGTCCAAAATTCAGCGGTTCCCCATCTCAGCCCAGAAAGCAGGTAGAACAACTTTTGTGGTGTCTTTCAGATGCCTACCAGAGCAATGTAAAAACTACCAGGAGAACTCCTGCCTGGCACCTTCCCCGGTGGAGTTGTGCATGGGGTGTCTTTGGAACATTTTGTCACTGGCCGAGTCCAAAATTCAGCGGTTCCCCATCTCAGCCCAGAAAGCAGGTAGAACAACTTTTGTGGTGTCTTTCAGATGCCTACCGGAGCAATGTAAAAACTACCAGGAGAACTCCTGTCTGGCACCTTCCCCGGTGGAGTTGTGCATGGGGTGTGTTTGGAACATTTTGTCACCAGCCGAGTCCAAAATTCAGCGGTTCCCCATCTCAGCCCAGAAAGCAGGTAGAACAACTTTTGTAGTGTCTTTCAGATGCCTACCGGAGCAATGTAAAAACTACCAGGAGAACTCCTGTCTGGCACCTTCCCCGGTGGAGTTGTGCAGGGGGTGTGTTTGGAACATTTTGTCACCGGCCGAGTCCAAAATTCAGCGGTTCCCCATCTCAGCCCAGAAAGCAGGTAGAACAACTTTTGTGGTGTCTTTCAGATGCCTACCAAGGTAGTGTAAAAACTATCAAGAGAACGCTTGTCTGGCACATTCCCCGGTGGAGTTGTGCATGGGGTGTCTTTGGAACATTTTGTCACCGGCCGAGTCCAAAATTCAGCGATTCCCCATCTCAGCCCAGAAAGCAGATAGAACAACTTTTGTGGTGTCTTTCAGATGCCTACCGGAGCAATGTAAAAACTACCAGGAGAACTCCTGTCTGGCACCTTCCCCGGTGGAGTTGTGCAGGGGGTGTGTTTGAAACATTTTGTCACCAGCCGACTCCAAAATTCAGCGATTCCCCATCTCAGCCCAGAAAGCAGGTAGAACAACTTTTGTGGTGCCTTTCAGCTGCCTACCAAGGTAGTGTAAAAACTATTAAGAGAACTCCTGTCTGGCACCTTCCCCGGTGGAGTTGTGCAGGGGGTGTCTTTGGAACATTTTGTCACCGGCCGAGTCCAAAATTCAGCGGTTCCCCATCTCAGCCCAGAAAGCAGGTAGAACAACTTTTGTGGTGTCTTTCAGCTGCCTACCGGAGCAATGTAAAAACTACCAAGAGAACTCCTGTCTGGCACCTTCCCCGGTGGAGTTGTGCATGGGGTGTGTTCGGAACATTTTGTCACCGGCCGAGTCCAAAAATTCAGCGGTTCCCCATCTCAGCCCAGAAAGCAGGTAGAACAACTTTTGTGGTGTCTTTCAGATGCCTACCGGAGCAATGTAAAAACTACCAACAGAGCTCGTCCCTGGCACCTTCCCTGGTGGAGTTGTGCATGGGGTGTGTTTGGAACATTTTGTCACCGGCCGACTCCAAAATTCAGCGGTTCCCCATCTCAGCCCAGAAAGCAGGTAGAACAACTTTTGTGGTGTCTTTCAGATGCCTACCGGAGCACTTTAAAAACTACCAGGAGAACTCCTGTCTGGCACCTTCCCCGGTGGAGTTGTGCATGGGGTGTCTTTGGAACATTTTGTCACCGGCCGAGTCCAAAATTCAGCGATTCCCCATCTCAGCCCAGAAAGCAGATAGAACAACTTTTGTGGTGTCTTTCAGCTGCCTACCGGAGCAATGTAAAAACTACCAGGAGAACTCCCGTCTGGCACCTTCCCCGGTGGAGTTGTGCAGGGGGTGTGTTTGGAACATTTTGTCACCAGCCGAGTCCAAAATTCAGCGTTTCCCCATCTCAGCCCAGAAAGCAGGTAGAACAACTTTTGTGGTGTCTTTCAGATGCCTACCAAGGTACTGTAAAAACTACTAAGAGAACTCCTGTCTGGCACCTTCCCCGGTGGAGTTGTGCATGGGGTGTGTTTGGAACATTTTGTCACCGGCCGAGTCCAAAATTCAGCGGTTCCCCATCTCAGCCCAGAAAGCAGGTAGAACAACTTTTGTGGTGCCTTTCAGCTGCCTACCAAGGTAGTGTAAAAACTACCAGGAGAACTCCTGTCTGGCACCTTCCCCGGTATAGTTGTGCAGGGGGTGTCTTTGGAACATTTTGTCACCGGCCGACTCCAAAATTCAGCTGTTCCCCATCTCAGCCCAGAAAGCAGATAGAACAACTTTTGTGGTGTCTTTCAGATGCCTACCGGAGCAATGTAAAAACTACCAGGAGAACTCCCGTCTGGCACCTTCCCCGGTGGAGTTGTGCAGGGGGTGTGTTTGGAACATTTTGTCACCAGCCGAGTCCAAAATTCAGCGGTTCCCCATCTCAGCCCAGAAAGCAGGTAGAACAACTTTTGTGGTGCCTTTCAGCTGCCTACCAAGGTAGTGTAAAAACTACCAAGAGAACTCCTGCCTGGCACCTTCCCCGGTGGAGTTGTGCATGGGGTGTGTTTGGAACATTTTGTCACCGGGCGACTCCAAAATTCAGCGGTTCCCCATCTCAGCCCAGAAAGCAGGTAGAACAACTTTTGTGGTGCCTTTCAGGTGCCTACCAAGGTAGTGTAAAAACTACTAAGAGAACTCCTGTCTGGCACCTTCCCCGGTGGAGTTGTGCATGGGGTGTCTTTGGAACATTTTGTCACTGGCCGAGTCCAAAATTCAGCGGTTCCCCATCTCAGCCCAGAAAGCAGGTAGAACAACTTTTGTGGTGTCTTTCAGCTGCCTACCGGAGCAATGTAAAAACTACCAGGAGAACTCCTGTCTGGCACCTTCCCCGGTGGAGTTGTGCAGGGGGTGTGTTTGGAACATTTTGTCACCAGCCGAGTCCAAAATTCAGCGGTTCCCCATCTCAGCCCAGAAAGCAGGTAGAACAACTTTTGTGGTGTCTTTCAGATGCCTACCGGAGCAATGTAAAAACTACCTGGAGAACTCCTGTCTGGCACCTTCCCCGGTGGAGTTGTGCATGGGGTGTCTTTGGAACATTTTGTCACCGGCCGAGTCCAAAATTCAGCGATTCCCCATCTCAGCCCAGAAAGCAGATAGAACAACTTTTGTGGTGTCTTTCAGATGCCTACCGGAGCAATGTAAAAACTACCAGGAGAACTCCCGTCTGGCACCTTCCCCGGTGGAGTTGTGCAGGGGGTGTGTTTGGAACATTTTGTCACCAGCCGAGTCCAAAATTCAGCGTTTCCCCATCTCAGCCCAGAAAGCAGGTAGAACAACTTTTGTGGTGTCTTTCAGATGCCTACCAAGGTACTGTAAAAACTACTAAGAGAACTCCTGTCTGGCACCTTCCCCGGTGGAGTTGTGCATGGGGTGTGTTTGGAACATTTTGTCACCGGCCGAGTCCAAAATTCAGCGGTTCCCCATCTCAGCCCAGAAAGCAGGTAGAACAACTTTTGTGGTGCCTTTCAGCTGCCTACCAAGGTAGTGTAAAAACTACCAGGAGAACTCCTGTCTGGCACCTTCCCCGGTGGAGTTGTGCATGGGGTGTCTTTTGGAACATTTTGTCACCAGCCGACTCCAAAATTCAGCGGTTCCCCATCTCAGCCCAGAAAGCAGGTAGAACAACTTTTGTGGTGTCTTTCAGATGCCTACCAGAGCAATGTAAAAACTACCAGGAGAACTCCTGCCTGGCACCTTCCCCGGTGGAGTTGTGCATGGGGTGTCTTTGGAACATTTTGTCACTGGCCGAGTCCAAAATTCAGCGGTTCCCCATCTCAGCCCAGAAAGCAGGTAGAACAACTTTTGTGGTGTCTTTCAGATGCCTACCGGAGCAATGTAAAAACTACCAGGAGAACTCCTGTCTGGCACCTTCCCCGGTGGAGTTGTGCATGGGGTGTGTTTGGAACATTTTGTCACCAGCCGACTCCAAAATTCAGCGTTTCCCCATCTCAGCCCAGAAAGCAGGTAGAACAACTTTTGTGGTGCCTTTCAAATGCCTACCAAGGTACTGTAAAAACTACTAAGAGAACTCCTGCCTGGCACCTTCCCCGGTGGAGTTGTGCATGGGGTGTCTTTGGAACATTTTGTCACCGGCCGAGTCCAAAATTCAGCGGTTCCCCATCTCAGCCCAGAAAGCAGGTAGAACAACTTTTGTGGTGCCTTTCAAATGCCTACCAAGGTAGTGTAAAAACTATTAAGAGAACTCCTGTCTGGCACCTTCCCCGGTGGAGTTGTGCAGGGGGTGTCTTTGGAACATTTTGTCACCGGCCGAGTCCAAAATTCAGCGGTTCCCCATCTCAGCCCAGAAAGCAGGTAGAACAACTTTTGTGGTGTCTTTCAGCTGCCTACTGGAGCAATGTAAAAACTACCAAGAGAACTCCTGTCTGGCACCTTCCCCGGTGGAGTTGTGCATGGGGTGTGTTCGGAACATTTTGTCACCGGCCGAGTCCAAAAATTCAGCGGTTCCCCATCTCAGCCCAGAAAGCAGGTGGAACAACTTTTGTGGTGTCTTTCAGCTGCCTACCAAGGTAGTGTAAAAACTACCAAGAGAACTCCTGCCTGGCACCTTCCCCGGTGGAGTTGTGCATGGGGTGTGTTTGGAACATTTTGTCACCGGGCGACTCCAAAATTCAGCGGTTCCCCATCTCAGCCCAGAAAGCAGGTAGAACAACTTTTGTGGTGCCTTTCAGGTGCCTACCAAGGTAGTGTAAAAACTACTAAGAGAACTCCTGTCTGGCACCTTCCCCGGTGGAGTTGTGCATGGGGTGTCTTTGGAACATTTTGTCACCGGCCGAGTCCAAAATTCAGCGGTTCCCCATCTCAGCCCAGAAAGCAGGTAGAACAACTTTTGTGGTGTCTTTCAGATGCCTACCGGAGCAATGTAAAAACTACCAGGAGAACTCCCGTCTGGCACCTTCCCCGGTGGAGTTGTGCAGGGGGTGTGTTTGGAACATTTTGTCACCAGCCGAGTCCAAAATTCAGCGGTTCCCCATCTCAGCCCAGAAAGCAGGTAGAACAACTTTTGTGGTGTCTTTCAGATGCCTACCAAGGTACTGTAAAAACTACCAAGAGAACTCCTGTCTGGCACCTTCCCCGGTGGAGTTGTGCATGGGGTGTGTTTGGAACATTTTGTCACCGGCCGAGTCCAAAATTCAGCGGTTCCCCATCTCAGCCCAGAAAGCAGGTAGAACAACTTTTGTGGTGCCTTTCAGGTGCCTACCAAGGTAGTGTAAAAACTACCAGGAGAACTCCTGTCTGGCACCTTCCCCGGTATAGTTGTGCAGGGGGTGTCTTTGGAACATTTTGTCACCGGCCGACTCCAAAATTCAGCTGTTCCCCATCTCAGCCCAGAAAGCAGATAGAACAACTTTTGTGGTGTCTTTCAGATGCCTACCGGAGCAATGTAAAAACTACCAGGAGAACTCCCGTCTGGCACCTTCCCCGGTGGAGTTGTGCAGGGGGTGTGTTTGGAACATTTTGTCACCAGCCGAGTCCAAAATTCAGCGGTTCCCCATCTCAGCCCAGAAAGCAGGTAGAACAACTTTTGTGGTGCCTTTCAGCTGCCTACCAAGGTAGTGTAAAAACTACCAAGAGAACTCCTGCCTGGCACCTTCCCCGGTGGAGTTGTGCATGGGGTGTGTTTGGAACATTTTGTCACCGGGCGACTCCAAAATTCAGCGGTTCCCCATCTCAGCCCAGAAAGCAGGTAGAACAACTTTTGTGGTGTCTTTCAGATGCCTACCGGAGCAATGTAAAAACTACCTGGAGAACTCCTGCCTGGCACCTTCCCCGGTGGAGTTGTGCATGGGGTGTCTTTGGAACATTTTGTCACCGGCCGAGTCCAAAATTCAGCGATTCCCCATCTCAGCCCAGAAAGCAGATAGAACAACTTTTGTGGTGTCTTTCAGATGCCTACCAGAGCAATGTAAAAACTACCAGGAGAACTCCCGTCTGGCACCTTCCCCGGTGGAGTTGTGCAGGGGGTGTGTTTGGAACATTTTGTCACCAGCCGAGTCCAAAATTCAGCGTTTCCCCATCTCAGCCCAGAAAGCAGGTAGAACAACTTTTGTGGTGTCTTTCAGATGCCTACCAAGGTACTGTAAAAACTACTAAGAGAACTCCTGTCTGGCACCTTCCCCGGTGGAGTTGTGCATGGGGTGTGTTTGGAACATTTTGTCACCGGCCGAGTCCAAAATTCAGCGGTTCCCCATCTCAGCCCAGAAAGCAGGTAGAACAACTTTTGTGGTGCCTTTCAGCTGCCTACCAAGGTAGTGTAAAAACTACCAGGAGAACTCCTGTCTGGCACCTTCCCCGGTGGAGTTGTGCATGGGGTGTCTTTGGAACATTTTGTCACCAGCCGACTCCAAAATTCAGCGGTTCCCCATCTCAGCCCAGAAAGCAGGTAGAACAACTTTTGTGGTGTCTTTCAGATGCCTACCAGAGCAATGTAAAAACTACCAGGAGAACTCCTGTCTGGCACCTTCCCCGGTGGAGTTGTGCATGGGGTGTCTTTGGAACATTTTGTCACTGGCCGAGTCCAAAATTCAGCGGTTCCCCATCTCAGCCCAGAAAGCAGGTAGAACAACTTTTGTGGTGTCTTTCAGATGCCTACCGGAGCAATGTAAAAACTACCAGGAGAACTCCTGTCTGGCACCTTCCCCGGTGGAGTTGTGCATGGGGTGTGTTTGGAACATTTTGTCACCAGCCGACTCCAAAATTCAGCGGATCCCCATCTCAGCCCAGAAAGCAGGTAGAACAACTTTTGTGGTGCCTTTCAAATGCCTACCAAGGTAGTGTAAAAACTACTAAGAGAACTCCTGCCTGGCACCTTCCCCGGTGGAGTTGTGCATGGGGTGTCTTTGGAACATTTTGTCACCGGCCGAGTCCAAAATTCAGCGGTTCCCCATCTCAGCCCAGAAAGCAGGTAGAACAACTTTTGTGGTGCCTTTCAGCTGCCTACCAAGGTAGTGTAAAAACTATTAAGAGAACTCCTGTCTGGCACCTTCCCCGGTGGAGTTGTGCAGGGGGTGTCTTTGGAACATTTTGTCACCGGCCGACTCCAAAATTCAGCGGTTCCCCATCTCAGCCCAGAAAGCAGGTAGAACAACTTTTGTGGTGTCTTTCAGCTGCCTACCGGAGCAATGTAAAAACTACCAAGAGAACTCCTGTCTGGCACCTTCCCCGGTGGAGTTGTGCATGGGGTGTGTTCGGAACATTTTGTCACCGGCCGAGTCCAAAAATTCAGCGGTTCCCCATCTCAGCCCAGAAAGCAGGTGGAACAACTTTTGTGGTGTCTTTCAGCTGCCTACCAAGGTAGTGTAAAAACTACCAAGAGAACTCCTGCCTGGCACCTTCCCCGGTGGAGTTGTGCATGGGGTGTGTTTGGAACATTTTGTCACCGGGCGACTCCAAAATTCAGCGGTTCCCCATCTCAGCCCAGAAAGCAGGTAGAACAACTTTTGTGGTGCCTTTCAGGTGCCTACCAAGGTAGTGTAAAAACTAGTAAGAGAACTCCTGTCTGGCACCTTCCCCGGTGGAGTTGTGCATGGGGGTGTGTTTGGAACATTTTGTCACCGGCCGACTCCAAAATTCAGCGGTTCCCCATCTCAGCCCAGAAAGCAGGTAGAACTACTTTTGTGGTGTCTTTCAGATGCCTACCAGAGCAATGTAAAAACTACCAGGAAAACTCCTGTCTGGCACCTTCCCCGGTGGAGTTGTGCATGGGGTGTCTTTGGAACATTTTGTCACTGGCCGAGTCCAAAATTCAGCGGTTCCCCATCTCAGCCCAGAAAGCAGGTAGAACAACTTTTGTGGTGTCTTTCAGATGCCTACCGGAGCAATGTAAAAACTACCAGGAGAACTCCTGTCTGGCACCTTCCCCGGTGGAGTTGTGCAGGGGGTGTGTTTGGAACATTTTGTCACCAGCCGAGTCCAAAATTCAGCGGTTCCCCATCTCAGCCCAGAAAGCAGGTAGAACAACTTTTGTGGTGTCTTTCAGATGCCTACCGGAGCAATGTAAAAACTACCAGGAGAACTCCTGTCTGGCACCTTCCCCGGTGGAGTTGTGCATGGGGTGTCTTTGGAACATTTTGTCACCGGCCGAGTCCAAAATTCAGCGATTCCCCATCTCAGCCCAGAAAGCAGATAGAACAACTTTTGTGGTGTCTTTCAGATGCCTACCGGAGCAATGTAAAAACTACCAGGAGAACTCCCGTCTGGCACCTTCCCCGGTGGAGTTGTGCAGGGGGTGTGTTTGGAACATTTTGTCACCAGCCGAGTCCAAAATTCAGCGTTTCCCCATCTCAGCCCAGAAAGCAGGTAGAACAACTTTTGTGGTGTCTTTCAGATGCCTACCAAGGTACTGTAAAAACTACTAAGAGAACTCCTGTCTGGCACCTTCCCCGGTGGAGTTGTGCATGGGGTGTGTTTGGAACATTTTGTCACCGGCCGAGTCCAAAATTCAGCGGTTCCCCATCTCAGCCCAGAAAGCAGGTAGAACAACTTTTGTGGTGCCTTTCAGCTGCCTACCAAGGTAGTGTAAAAACTACCAGGAGAACTCCTGTCTGGCACCTTCGCTAGTGGAGTTGTGCATGGGGTGTCTTTGGAACATTTTGTCACCGCGCGACTCCAAAATTCAGCGGTTCCCCATCTCAGCCCAGAAAGCAGGTAGAACAACTTTTGTGGTGCCTTTCAGCTGCCTACCAAGGTAGTGTAAAAACTACTAAGAGAACTCCTGTCTGGCACCTTCCCCGGTGGAGTTGTGCAGGGGGTGTGTTTGGAACATTTTGTCACCGGCCGAGTCCAAAATTCAGCGGTTCCCCATCTCAGCCCAGAAAGCAGGTAGAACAACTTTTGTGGTGTCTTTCAGCTGCCTACCGGAGCAATGTAAAAACTACCAGGAGAACTCCTGTCTGGCACCTTCCCCGGTGGAGTTGTGCATGGGGTGTGTTTGGAACATTTTGTCACCAGCCGACTCCAAAATTCAGCGGTTCCCCATCTCAGCCCAGAAAGCAGGTAGAACAACTTTTGTTGTGCCTTTCAAATGCCTACCAAGGTAGTGTAAAAACTACCAAGAGAACTCCTGCCTGGCACCTTCCCCGGTGGAGTTGTGCATGGGGTGTCTTTGGAACATTTTGTCACCGGCCGAGTCCAAAATTCAGCGATTCCCCATCTCAGCCCAGAAAGCAGGTAGAACAACTTTTGTGGTGTCCTTTTGATGCCTACCGGAGCAATGTAAAAACTACCAACAGAGCTCGTCCCTGGCACCTTCGCTAGTGGAGTTGTGCACGGGGTGTGTTTGGAACATTTTGTCACCGGCCGAGTCCAAAATTCAGCGGTTCCCCATCTCAGCCCAGAAAGCAGGTAGAACAACTTTTGTGGTGCCTTTTAGCTGCCTACCAAGGTAGTGTAAAAACTATTAAGAGAACTCCTGTCTGGCACCTTCCCCGGTGGAGTTGTGCATGGGGTGTGTTTGGAACATTTTGTCACCGGCCGAGTCCAAAATTCAGCGTTTCCCCATCTCAGCCCAGAAAGCAGGTAGAACAACTTTTGTGGTGTCTTTCAGCTGCCTACCGGAGCAATGTAAAAACTACAGGAGAACTCCTGTCTGGCACCTTCCCCGGTGGAGTTGTGCATGGGCTGTGTTCGGAATATTTTGTCACCAGCTGAGTCCAAAAATTCAGCGGTTCCCCATCTCAGCCCAGAAAGCAGGTAGAACAACTTTTGTGGTGCCTTTCAAATGCCTACCAAGGTAGTGTAAAAACTACCAAGAGAACTCCTGCCTGGCACCTTCCCCGGTGGAGTTGTGCATGGGGTGTGTTTGGAACATTTTGTCACCAGCCGACTCCAAAATTCAGCGGTTCCCCATCTCAGCCCAGAAAGCAGGTAGAACAACTTTTGTGGTGCCTTTCAGATGCCTACCAAGGTAGTGTAAAAACTACTAAGAGAACTCCTGTCTGGCACCTTCCCCGGTGGAGTTGTGCATGGGGTGTCTTTGGAACATTTTGTCACCGGCCGAGTCCAAAATTCAGCGATTCCCCATCTCAGCCCAGAAAGCAGATAGAACAACTTTTGTGGTGTCTTTCAGATGCCTACCGGAGCAATGTAAAAACTACCAGGAGAACTCCCGTCTGGCACCTTCCCCGGTGGAGTTGTGCAGGGGGTGTGTTAGGAACATTTTGTCACCAGCCGAGTCCAAAATTCAGCGTTTCCCCATCTCAGCCCAGAAAGCAGGTAGAACAACTTTTGTGGTGTCTTTCAGATGCCTACCAAGGTAGTGTAAAAACTACTAAGAGAACTCCTGTCTGGCACCTTCCCCAGTGGAGTTGTGCATGGGGTGTGTTTGGAACATTTTGTCACCGGCCGAGTCCAAAATTCAGCGGTTCCCCATCTCAGCCCAGAAAGCAGGTAGAACAACTTTTGTGGTGTCTTTCAGATGCCTACCGGAGCAATGTAAAAACTACCAGGAGAACTCCTGTCTGGCACCTTCCCCGGTGGAGTTGTGCATGGGGTGTCTTTGGAACATTTTGTCACCAGCCGACTCCAAATTCAGCGGTTCCCCATCTCAGCCCAGAAAGCAGGTAGAACAACTTTTGTGGTGCCTTTCAGCTGCCTACCAAGGTAGTGTAAAAACTACCAAGAGAACTCCTGCCTGGCACCTTCCCCGGTGGAGTTGTGCATGGGGTGTGTTTGGAACATTTTTTCACCGGGCGACTCCAAAATTCAGCGGTTCCCCATCTCAGCCCAGAAAGCAGGTAGAACAACTTTTGTGGTGCCTTTCAGGTGCCTACCAAGGTAGTGTAAAAACTACTAAGAGAACTCCTGTCTGGCACCTTCCCCGGTGGAGTTGTGCATGGGGTGTGTTTGGAACATTTTGTCACTGGCCGAGTCCAAAATTCAGCGGTTCCCCATCTCAGCCCAGAAAGCAGGTAGAACAACTTTTGTGGTGTCTTTCAGATGCCTACCGGAGCAATGTAAAAACTACCAGGAGAACTCCTGTCTGGCACCTTCCCCGGTGGAGTTGTGCATGGGGTGTGTTTGGAACATTTTGTCACCAGCCGACTCCAAAATTCAGCGGTTCCCCATCTCAGCCCAGAAAGCAGGTAGAACAACTTTTGTGGTGCCTTTCAAATGCCTACCAAGGTAGTGTAAAAACTACCAAGAGAACTCCTGCCTGGCACCTTCCCCGGTGGAGTTGTGCATGGGGTGTCTTTGGAACATTTTGTCACCAGCCGACTCCAAAATTCAGCGGTTCTCCATCTCAGCCCAGAAAGCAGGTAGAACAACTTTTGTGGTGTCTTTCAGATGCCTACCAGAGCAATGTAAAAACTACCAGGAGAACTCCTGCCTGGCACCTTCCCCGGTGGAGTTGTGCAGGGGGTGTGTTTGGAACATTTTGTCACTGGCCGAGTCCAAAATTCAGCGTTTCCCCATCTCAGCCCAGAAAGCAGGTAGAACAACTTTTGTGGTGTCTTTCAGCTGCCTACCGGAGCAATGTAAAAACTACAGGAGAACTCCTGTCTGGCACCTTCCCCGGTGGAGTTGTGCATGGGCTGTGTTCGGAATATTTTGTCACCAGCCGAGTCCAAAAATTCAGCGGTTCCCCATCTCAGCCCAGAAAGCAGGTAGAACAACTTTTGTGGTGCCTTTCAAATGCCTACCAAGGTAGTGTAAAAACTACCAAGAGAACTCCTGCCTGGCACCTTCCCCGGTGGAGTTGTGCATGGGGTGTGTTTGGAACATTTTGTCACCAGCCGACTCCAAAATTCAGCGGTTCCCCATCTCAGCCCAGAAAGCAGGTAGAACAACTTTTGTGGTGCCTTTCAGATGCCTACCAAGGTAGTGTAAAAACTACTAAGAGAACTCCTGTCTGGCACCTTCCCCGGTGGAGTTGTGCATGGGGTGTCTTTGGAACATTTTGTCACCGGCCGAGTCCAAAATTCAGCGATTCCCCATCTCAGCCCAGAAAGCAGATAGAACAACTTTTGTGGTGTCTTTCAGATGCCTACTGGAGCAATGTAAAAACTACCAGGAGAACTCCCGTCTGGCACCTTCCCCGGTGGAGTTGTGCAGGGGGTGTGTTAGGAACATTTTGTCACCAGCCGAGTCCAAAATTCAGCGTTTCCCCATCTCAGCCCAGAAAGCAGGTAGAACAACTTTTGTGGTGTCTTTCAGATGCCTACCAAGGTAGTGTAAAAACTACTAAGAGAACTCCTGTCTGGCACCTTCCCCGGTGGAGTTGTGCATGGGGTGTGTTTGGAACATTTTGTCACCGGCCGAGTCCAAAATTCAGCGGTTCCCCATCTCAGCCCAGAAAGCAGGTAGAACAACTTTTGTGGTGTCTTTCAGATGCCTACCGGAGCAATGTAAAAACTACCAGGAGAACTCCTGTCTGGCACCTTCCCCGGTGGAGTTGTGCATGGGGTGTCTTTGGAACATTTTGTCACCAGCCGACTCCAAATTCAGCGGTTCCCCATCTCAGCCCAGAAAGCAGGTAGAACAACTTTTGTGGTGCCTTTCAGCTGCCTACCAAGGTAGTGTAAAAACTACCAAGAGAACTCCTGCCTGGCACCTTCCCCGGTGGAGTTGTGCATGGGGTGTGTTTGGAACATTTTTTCACCGGGCGACTCCAAAATTCAGCGGTTCCCCATCTCAGCCCAGAAAGCAGGTAGAACAACTTTTGTGGTGCCTTTCAGGTGCCTACCAAGGTAGTGTAAAAACTACTAAGAGAACTCCTGTCTGGCACCTTCCCCGGTGGAGTTGTGCATGGGGTGTGTTTGGAACATTTTGTCACTGGCCGAGTCCAAAATTCAGCGGTTCCCCATCTCAGCCCAGAAAGCAGGTAGAACAACTTTTGTGGTGTCTTTCAGATGCCTACCGGAGCAATGTAAAAACTACCAGGAGAACTCCTGTCTGGCACCTTCCCCGGTGGAGTTGTGCATGGGGTGTGTTTGGAACATTTTGTCACCAGCCGACTCCAAAATTCAGCGGTTCCCCATCTCAGCCCAGAAAGCAGGTAGAACAACTTTTGTGGTGCCTTTCAAATGCCTACCAAGGTAGTGTAAAAACTACCAAGAGAACTCCTGCCTGGCACCTTCCCCGGTGGAGTTGTGCATGGGGTGTCTTTGGAACATTTTGTCACCGGCCGAGTCCAAAATTCAGCGATTCCCCATCTCAGCCCAGAAAGCAGGTAGAACAACTTTTGTGGTGTCCTTTTGATGCCTACCGGAGCAATGTAAAAACTACCAACAGAGCTCGTCCCTGGCACCTTCGCCGGTGGAGTTGTGCATGGGGTGTGTTTGGAACATTTTGTCACCGGCCGAGTCCAAAATTCAGCGTTTCCCCATCTCAGCCCAGAAAGCAGGTAGAAAAACTTTTGTGGTGCCTTTTAGCTGCCTACCAAGGTAGTGTAAAAACTATTAAGAGAACTCCTGTCTGGCACCTTCCCCGGTGGAGTTGTGCAGGGGGTGTCTTTGGAACATTTTGTCACCGGCCGAGTCCAAAATTCAGCGGTTGCCCATCTCAGCCCAGAAAGCAGGTAGAACAACTTTTGTGGTGTCTTTCAGCTGCCTACCGGAGCAATGTAAAAACTACAGGAGAACTCCTGTCTGGCACCTTCCCCGGTGGAGTTGTGTATGGGCTGTGTTCGGAATATTTTGTCACCAGCCGAGTCCAAAAATTCAGCGGTTCCCCATCTCAGCCCAGAAAGCAGGTAGAACAACTTTTGTGGTGCCTTTCAAATGCCTACCAAGGTAGTGTAAAAACTACCAAGAGAACTCCTGCCTGGCACCTTCCCCGGTGGAGTTGTGCATGGGGTGTGTTTGGAACATTTTGTCACCGGCCGAGTCCAAAATTCAGCGGTTCCCCATCTCAGCCCAGAAAGCAGGTAGAACAACTTTTGTGGTGCCTTTCAGGTGCCTACCAAGGTAGTGTAAAAACTACCAGGGGAACTCCTGTCTGGCACCTTCGCTAGTGGAGTTGTGCATGGGGTGTGTTTGGAACATTTTGTCACCGGCCGACTCCAAAATTCAGCGGTTCCCCATCTCAGCCCAGAAAGCAGGTAGAACAACTTTTGTGGTGCCTTTCAGCTGCCTACCAAGGTAGTGTAAAAACTACTAAGAGAACTCCTGTCTGGCACCTTCCCCGGTGGAGTTGTGCAGGGGGTGTGTTTGGAACATTTTGTCACCGGCCGAGTCCAAAATTCAGCGGTTCCCCATCTCAGCCCAGAAAGCAGGTAGAACAACTTTTGTGGTGTCTTTCAGATGCCTACCGGAGCAATGTAAAAACTACCAGGAGAACTCCTGCCTGGCACCTTCCCCGGTGGAGTTGTGCAGGGGGTGTCTTTGGAACATTTTGTCACCGGCCGACTCCAAAATTCAGCGATTCCCCATCTCAGCCCAGAAAGCAGGTAGAACAACTTTTGTGGTGCCTTTCAGGTGCCTACCAAGGTAGTGTAAAAACTACCAGGAGAACTCCTGTCTGGCACCTTCCCCGGTGGAGTTGTGCAGGGGATGTGTTTGGAACATTTTGTCACCAGCCGACTCCAAAATTCAGCGGTTCCCCATCTCAGCCCAGAAAGCAGGTAGAACATCTTTTGTGGTGTCTTTTAGATGCCTACCGGAGCAATGTAAAAACTACCAGGAGAACTCCTGTCTGGCACCTTCCCCGGTATAGTTGTGCAGGGGGTGTCTTTGGAACATTTTGTCACCGGCCGACTCCAAAATTCAGCTGTTCCCCATCTCAGCCCAGAAAGCAGGTAGAACAACTTTTGTGGTGTCTTTTAGATGCCTACCAAGGTAGTGTAAAAACTATCAAGAGAACGCTTGTCTGGCACCTTCCCCGGTGGAGTTTTGCAGGGGGTGTGTTTGGAACATTTTGTCACCGGCCGAGTCCAAAATTCAGCAATTCCCCATCT
The DNA here is from genome assembly GCF_023638135.1 of Falco biarmicus. Lineage (NCBI taxonomy): Eukaryota > Metazoa > Chordata > Aves > Falconiformes > Falconidae > Falco > Falco biarmicus. The sequence continues at coordinate 58,331 of NW_026611848.1, read as the reverse complement.
CAGCCCAGAAAGCAGGTAGAACAACTTTTGTGGTGTCTTTCAGATGCCTACCGGAGCAATGTAAAAACTACCAGGAGAACTCCTGTCTGGCACCTTCCCCGGTGGAGTTGTGCAGGGGGTGTCTTTGGAACATTTTGTCACCGGGCGACTCCAAAATTCAGCGGTTCCCCATCTCAGCCCAGAAAGCAGGTAGAACAACTTTTGCGGTGCCTTTCAGGTGCCTACCAAGGTAGTGTAAAAACTACCAAGAGAACTCCTGTCTGGCACCTTCGCTAGTGGAGTTGTGCATGGGGTGTGTTTGGAACATTTTGTCACCGGCCGAGTCCAAAATTCAGCGGTTCCCCATCTCAGCCCAGAAAGCAGGTAGAACAACTTTTGTGGTGTCTTTCAGATGCCTACCGGAGCAATGTAAAAACTACCAGGAGAACTCCTGTCTGGCACCTTCCCCGGTGGAGTTGTGCATGGGGTGTGTTTGGAACATTTTGTCACCGGCCGAGTCCAAAATTCAGCGATTCCCCATCTCAGCCCAGAAAGCAGGTAGAACAACTTTTGTGGTGCCTTTCAGGTGCCTACCAAGGTCGTGTAAAAACTACCAGGAGAACTCCTGTCTGGCACCTTCCCCGGTGGAGTTGTGCATGGGGTGTCTTTGGAACATTTTGTCACCGGCCGAGTCCAAAATTCAGCGGTTCCCCATCTCAGCCCAGAAAGCAGGTAGAACAACTTTTGTGGTGCCTTTCAGCTGCCTACCAAGGTAGTGTAAAAACTACTAAGAGAACTCCTGTCTGGCACCTTCCCCGGTGGAGTTGTGCATGGGGTGTCTTTGGAACATTTTGTCACTGGCCGAGTCCAAAATTCAGCGGTTCCCCATCTCAGCCCAGAAAGCAGGTAGAACAACTTTTGTGGTGTCTTTCAGATGCCTACCGGAGCAATGTAAAAACTACCAGGAGAACTCCTGTCTGGCACCTTCCCCGGTGGAGTTGTGCAGGGGGTGTGTTTGGAACATTTTGTCACCGGCCGAGTCCAAAATTCAGCGGTTCCCCATCTCAGCCCAGAAAGCAGGTAGAACAACTTTTGTGGTGCCTTTCAAATGCCTACCAAGGTAGTGTAAAAACTACCAAGAGAACTCCTGCCTGGCACCTTCCCCGGTGGAGTTGTGCATGGGGTGTCTTTGGAACATTTTGTCACCGGCCGAGTCCAAAATTCAGCGATTCCCCATCTCAGCCCAGAAAGCAGGTAGAACAACTTTTGTGGTGTCCTTTTGATGCCTACCGGAGCAATGTAAAAACTACCAACAGAGCTCGTCCCTGGCACCTTCGCTAGTGGAGTTGTGCATGGGGTGTGTTTGGAACATTTTGTCACCGGCCGACTCCAAAATTCAGCGGTTCCCCATCTCAGCCCAGAAAGCAGGTAGAACAACTTTTGTGGTGCCTTTTAGCTGCCTACCAAGGTAGTGTAAAAACTATTAAGAGAACTCCTGTCTGGCACCTTCCCCGGTGGAGTTGTGCATGGGGTGTATTTGGAACATTTTGTCACCGGCCGAGTCCAAAATTCAGCGTTTCCCCATCTCAGCCCAGAAAGCAGGTAGAACAACTTTTGTGGTGTCTTTCAGCTGCCTACCGGAGCAATGTAAAAACTACAGGAGAACTCCTGTCTGGCACCTTCCCCGGTGGAGTTTTGCATGGGGTGTGTTCGGAATATTTTGTCACCAGCCGAGTCCAAAAATTCAGCGGTTCCCCATCTCAGCCCAGAAAGCAGGTAGAACAACTTTTGTGGTGCCTTTCAAATGCCTACCAAGGTAGTGTAAAAACTACCAAGAGAACTCCTGCCTGGCACCTTCCCCGGTGGAGTTGTGCATGGGGTGTGTTTGGAACATTTTGTCACCGGCCGAGTCCAAAATTCAGCGGTTCCCCATCTCAGCCCAGAAAGCAGGTAGAACAACTTTTGTGGTGCCTTTCAGGTGCCTACCAAGGTAGTGTAAAAACAACCAGGAGAACTCCTGTCTGGCACCTTCGCTAGTGGAGTTGTGCATGGGGTATGTTTGGAACATTTTGTCTCTGGCCGAGTCCAAAATTCAGCGGTTCCCCATCTCAGCCCAGAAAGCAGGTAGAACAACTTTTGTGGTGCCTTTCAAATGCCTACCAAGGTAGTGTAAAAACTACCAAGAGAACTCCTGCCTGGCACCTTCCCCGGTGGAGTTGTGCATGGGGTGTGTTTGGAACATTTTGTCACCGGCCGACTCCAAAATTCAGCGGTTCCCCATCTCAGCCCAGAAAGCAGGTAGAACAACTTTTGTGGTGCCTTTCAGGTGCCTACCAAGGTAGTGTAAAAACTACCAGGAGAACTCCTGTCTGGCACCTTCGCTAGTGGAGTTGTGCATGGGGTGTGTTTGGAACATTTTGTCACCGGCCGAGTCCAAAATTCAGCGGTTCCCCATCTCAGCCCAGAAAGCAGGTAGAACAAGTTTTGTGGTGTCTTTTAGATGCCTACCAAGGTAGTGTAAAAACTACTAAGAGAACTCCTGTCTGGCACCTTCCCCGGTGGAGTTGTGCATGGGGTGTCTTTGGAACATTTTGTCACCGGCCGAGTCCAAAATTCAGCGATTCCCCATCTCAGCCCAGAAAGCAGATAGAACAACTTTTGTGGTGTCTTTCAGATGCCTACCGGAGCAATGTAAAAACTACCAGGAGAACTCCCGTCTGGCACCTTCCCCGGTGGAGTTGTGCATGGGGTGTGTTTGGAACATTTTGTCACCAGCCGAGTCCAAAATTCAGCGGTTCCCCATCTCAGCCCAGAAAGCAGGTAGAACAACTTTTTTGGTGTCTTTCAGATGCCTACCAAGGTAGTGTAAAAACTACTAAGAGAACTCCTGTCTGGCACCTTCCCCGGTGGAGTTGTGCATGGGGTGTGTTTGGAACATTTTGGCACCGGCCGAGTCCAAAATTCAGCGGTTCCCCATCTCAGCCCAGAAAGCAGGTAGAACAACTTTTGTGGTGTCTTTCAGATGCCTATCGGAGCAATGTAAAAACTACCAGGAGAACTCCCGTCTGGCACCTTCCCCGGTGGAGTTTTGCAGGGGGTGTGTTTGGAACATTTTGTCACCGGCCGAGTCCAAAATTCAGCGTTTCCCCATCTCAGCCCAGAAAGCAGGTAGAACAACTTTTGTGGTGTCTTTCAGATGCCTACCAAGGTAGTGTAAAAACTACTAAGAGAACTCCTGTCTGGCACCTTCCCCGGTGGAGTTGTGCATGGGGTGTGTTTGGAACATTTTGTCACCGGCCGAGTCCAAAATTCAGCGGTTCCCCATCTCAGCCCAGAAAGCAGGTAGAACAACTTTTGTGGTGTCTTTCAGATGCCTACCAAGGTAGTGTAAAAACTCTCAAGAGAACTCTTGTCTGGCACCTTCCCCGGTGGAGTTGTGCAGGGGGTGTCTTTGGAACATTTTGTCACCAGCCGACTCCAAAATTCAGGGGTTCCCCATCTCAGCCCAGAAAGCAGGTAGAACAACTTTTGTGGTGTCTTTCAGATGCCTACCAGAGCAATGTAAAAACTACCAGGAGAACTCCTGCCTGGCACCTTCCCCGGTGGAGTTGTGCATGGGGTGTGTTTGGAACATTTTGTCACCGGCCGACTCCAAAATTCAGCTGTTCCCCATCTCAGCCCAGAAAGCAGGTAGAACAACTTTTGTGGTGTCTTTCAGATGCCTACCGGAGCAATGTAAAAACTACCAGGAGAACTCCTGTCTGGCACCTTCCCCGGTGGAGTTGTGCAGGGGGTGTGTTTGGAACATTTTGTCACCAGCCGAGTCCAAAATTCAGCGTTTCCCCATCTCAGCCCAGAAAGCAGGTAGAACAACTTTTGTGGTGTCTTTCAGATGCCTACCAAGGTAGTGTAAAAACTATCAAGAGAACGCTTGTCTGGCACATTCCCCGGTGGAGTTGTGCATGGGGTGTCTTTGGAACATTTTGTCACCGGCCGAGTCCAAAATTCAGCGATTCCCCATCTCAGCCCAGAAAGCAGATAGAACAACTTTTGTGGTGTCTTTCAGATGCCTACCGGAGCAATGTAAAAACTACCAAGAGAACTCCTGTCTGGCACCTTCCCCGGTGGAGTTGTGCAGGGGGTGTGTTTGAAACATTTTGTCACCAGCCGACTCCAAAATTCAGCGATTCCCCATCTCAGCCCAGAAAGCAGGTAGAACAACTTTTGTGGTGTCTTTTAGATGCCTACCAAGGTAGTGTAAAAACTACCAAGAGAACTCCTGTCTGGCACCTTCCCCGGTGGAGTTGTGCATGGGGTGTCTTTGGAACATTTTGTCACCGGCCGAGTCCAAAATTCAGCGGTTCCCCATCTCAGCCCAGAAAGCAGGTAGAACAACTTTTGTGGTGTCTTTCAGCTGCCTACCGGAGCAATGTAAAAACTACCAGGAGAACTCCTGTCTGGCACCTTCCCCGGTGGAGTTGTGCATGGGGTGTGTTCGGAACATTTTGTCACCAGCCGAGTCCAAAAAATCAGCGGTTCCCCATCTCAGCCCAGAAAGCAGGTAGAACAACTTTTGTGGTGCCTTTCAGCTGCCTACCAAGGTAGTGTAAAAACTACCAAGAGAACTCCTGCCTGGCACCTTCCCCGGTGGAGTTGTGCATGGGGTGTCTTTGGAACATTTTGTCACCGGGCGACTCCAAAATTCAGCGGTTCCCCATCTCAGCCCAGAAAGCAGGTAGAACAACTTTTGTGGTGCCTTTCAGGTGCCTACCAAGGTAGTGTAAAAACTACTAAGAGAACTCCTGTCTGGCACCTTCCCCGGTGGAGTTGTGCATGGGGTGTCTTTGGAACATTTTGTCACTGGCCGAGTCCAAAATTCAGCGGTTCCCCATCTCAGCCCAGAAAGCAGGTAGAACAACTTTTGTGGTGTCTTTCAGATGCCTACCGGAGCAATGTAAAAACTACCAGGAGAACTCCTGTCTGGCACCTTCCCCGGTGGAGTTGTGCAGGGGGTGTGTTTGGAACATTTTGTCACCAGCCGAGTCCAAAATTCAGCGGTTCCCTATCTCAGCCCAGAAAGCAGGTAGAACACCTTTTGTGGTGCCTTTCAAATGCCTACCAAGGTAGTGTAAAAACTACCAAGAGAACTCCTGTCTGGCACCTTCCCCGGTGGAGTTGTGCATGGGGTGTGTTTGGAACATTTTGTCACCGGCCGACTCCAAAATTCAGCGGTTCCCCATCTCAGCCCAGAAAGCAGGTAGAACAACTTTTGTGGTGTCCTTTTGATGCCTACCGGAGCAATGTAAAAACTACCAACAGAGCTCGTCCCTGGCACCTTCGCTAGTGGACTTGTGCACGGGGTGTGTTTGGAACATTTTGTCACCGGCCGAGTCCAAAATTCAGCGGTTCCCCATCTCAGCCCAGAAAGCAGGTAGAACAACTTTTGTGGTGCCTTTTAGCTGCCTACCAAGGTAGTGTAAAAACTATCAAGAGAACTCCTGTCTGGCACCTTCCCCGGTGGAGTTGTGCATGGGGTGTGTTTGGAACATTTTGTCACCGGCCGAGTCCAAAATTCAGCGGTTCCCCATCTCAGCCCAGAAAGCAGGTAGAACAACTTTTGTGGTGTCTTTCAGCTGCCTACCGGAGCAATGTAAAAACTACAGGAGAACTCCTGTCTGGCACCTTCCCCGGTGGAGTTGTGCATGGGGTGTGTTCGGAATATTTTGTCACCAGCCGAGCCCAAAAATTCAGCGGTTCCCCATCTCAGCCCAGAAAGCAGGTAGAACAACTTTTGTGGTGCCTTTCAAATGCCTACCAAGGTAGTGTAAAAACTATTAAGAGAACTCCTGTCTGGCACCTTCCCCGGTGGAGTTGTGCATGGGGTGTGTTTGGAACATTTTGTCACCGGCCGAGTCCAAAATTCAGCGATTCCCCATCTCAGCCCAGAAAGCAGGTAGAACAACTTTTGTGGTGCCTTTCACGTGCCTACCAAGGTCGTGTAAAAACTACCAGGAGAACTCCTGTCTGGCACCTTCGCTAGTGGAGTTGTGCATGGGGTGTGTTTGGAACATTTTGTCACCGGCCGAGTCCAAAATTCAGCGGTTCCCCATCTCAGCCCAGAAAGCAGGTAGAACAACTTTTGTGGTGCCTTTCAGCTGCCTACCAAGGTAGTGTAAAAACTACTAAGAGAACTCCTGTCTGGCACCTTCCCCGGTGGAGTTGTGCAGGGGGTGTGTTTGGAACATTTTGTCACCGGGCGACTCCAAAATTCAGCGGTTCCCCATCTCAGCCCAGAAAGCAGGTAGAACAACTTTTGTGGTGTCTTTCAGATGCCTACCGGAGCAATGTAAAAACTACCAAGAGAACTCCTGCCTGGCACCTTCCCCGGTGGAGTTGTGCATGGGGTGTCTTTGGAACATTTTGTCACCGGCCGACTCCAAAATTCAGCGATTCCCCATCTCAGCCCAGAAAGCAGGTAGAACAACTTTTGTGGTGCCTTTCAAATGCCTACCAAGGTAGTGTAAAAACTATCAAGAGAACTCCTGTCTGGCACCTTCCCCGGTGGAGTTGTGCATGGGGTGTGTTTGGAACATTTTGTCACCGGCCGAGTCCAAAATTCAGCGATTCCCCATCTCAGCCCAGAAAGCAGGTAGAACAACTTTTGTGGTGTCTTTCAGATGCCTACCGGAGCAATGTAAAAACTACCAGGAGAACTCCTGTCTGGCACCTTCCCCGGTGGAGTTGTGCAGGGGGTGTGTTTGGAACATTTTGTCTCTGGCCGAGTCCAAAATTCAGCGGTTCCCCATCTCAGCCCAGAAAGCAGGTAGAACAACTTTTGTGGTGCCTTTCAAATGCCTACCAAGGTAGTGTAAAAACTACCAAGAGAACTCCTGCCTGGCACCTTCCCCGGTGGAGTTGTGCATGGGGTGTCTTTGGAACATTTTGTCACCGGCCGAGTCCAAAATTCAGCGGTTCCCCATCTCAGCCCAGAAAGCAGGTAGAACAACTTTTGTGGTGCCTTTCAGGTGCCTACCAAGGTAGTGTAAAAACTACCAGGAGAACTCCTGTCTGGCACCTTCGCTAGTGGAGTTGTGCATGGGGTGTGTTTGGAACATTTTGTCACCGGCCGAGTCCAAAATTCAGCGGTTCCCCATCTCAGCCCAGAAAGCAGGTAGAACAACTTTTGTGGTGTCTTTCAGATGCCTAGCGGAGCAATGTAAAAACTACCAGGAGAACTCCTGTCTGGCACCTTCCCCGGTGGAGTTGTGCATGGGGTGTGTTTGGAACATTTTGTCACCGGCCGAGTCCAAAATTCAGCGATTCCCCATCTCAGCCCAGAAAGCAGGTAGAACAACTTTTGTGGTGCCTTTCAGGTGCCTACCAAGGTAGTGTAAAAACTACCAGGAGAACTCCTGTCTGGCACCTTCCCCGGTGGAGTTGTGCATGGGGTGTGTTTGGAACATTTTGTCACCGGCCGAGTCCAAAATTCAGCGATTCCCCATCTCAGCCCAGAAAGCAGGTAGAACAACTTTTGTGGTGTCTTTCAGCTGCCTACCGGAGCAATGTAAAAACTACCAGGAGAACTCCTGTCTGGCACCTTCCCCGGTGGAGTTGTGCATGGGGTGTGTTCGGAACATTTTGTCACCAGCCGAGTCCAAAAATTCAGCGGTTCCCCATCTCAGCCCAGAAAGCATGTAGAACAACTTTTGCGGTGCCTTTCAGGTGCCTACCAAGGTAGTGTAAAAACTATTAAGAGAACTCCTGTCTGGCACCTTCCCCGGTGGAGTTGTGCATGGGGTGTCTTTGGAACATTTTGTCACTGGCCCAGTCCAAAATTCAGCGGTTCCCCATCTCAGCCCAGAAAGCAGGTAGAACAACTTTTGTGGTGTCTTTCAGATGCCTACCGGAGCAATGTAAAAACTACCAGGAGAACTCCTGCCTGGCACCTTCCCCGGTGGAGTTGTGCATGGGGTGTGTTTGGAACATTTTGTCACCAGCCGACTCCAAAATTCAGCGGATCCCCATCTCAGCCCAGAAAGCAGGTAGAACAACTTTTGTGGTGCCTTTCAAATGCCTACCAAGGTAGTGTAAAAACTACCAAGAGAACTCCTGTCTGGCACCTTCCCCGGTGGAGTTGTGCAGGGGGTGTGTTTGGAACATTTTGTCACCGGCCGAGTCCAAAATTCAGCGGTTCCCCATCTCAGCCCAGAAAGCAGGTAGAACAACTTTTGTGGTGTCTTTCAGATGCCTACCGGAGCAATGTAAAAACTACCAACAGAGCTCGTCCCTGGCACCTTCCCTGGTGGAGTTGTGCATGGGGTGTGTTTGGAACATTTTGTCACCGCCCGACTCCAAAATTCAGCGGTTCCCCATCTCAGCCCAGAAAGCAGGTAGAACAACTTTTGTGGTGTCTTTCAGATGCCTACCAGAGCACTTTAAAAACTACCAGGAGAACTCCTGTCTGGCACCTTCCCCGGTGGAGTTGTGCAGGGGGTGTGTTTGGAACATTTTGTCACCAGCCGAGTCCAAAATTCAGCGGTTCCCCATCTCAGCCCAGAAAGCAGGTAGAACAACTTTTGTAGTGTCTTTCAGATGCCTACCGGAGCAATGTAAAAACTACCAGGAGAACTCCTGTCTGGCACCTTCCCCGGTGGAGTTGTGCATGGGGTGTGTTTGGAACATTTTGTCACCAGCCGAGTCCAAAATTCAGCGGTTCCCCATCTCAGCCCAGAAAGCAGGTAGAACAACTTTTGTGGTGTCTTTCAGATGCCTACCAAGGTAGTGTAAAAACTATCAAGAGAACGCTTGTCTGGCACCTTCCCCGGTGGAGTTGTGCATGGGGTGTCTTTGGAACATTTTGTCACCGGGCGACTCCAAAATTCAGCGATTCCCCATCTCAGCCCAGAAAGCAGATAGAACAACTTTTGTGGTGTCTTTCAGATGCCTACCGGAGCAATGTAAAAACTACCAGGAGAACTCCTGTCTGGCACCTTCCCCGGTGGAGTTGTGCAGGGGGTGTGTTTGGAACATTTTGTCACCAGCCGACTCCAAAATTCAGCGATTCCCCATCTCAGCCCAGAAAGCAGGTAGAACAACTTTTGTGGTGCCTTTCAGCTGCCTACCAAGGTAGTGTAAAAACTATTAAGAGAACTCCTGTCTGGCACCTTCCCCGGTGGAGTTGTGCATGGGGTGTGTTTGGAACATTTTGTCACCGGCCGACTCCAAAATTCAGCGGTTCCCCATCTCAGCCCAGAAAGCAGGTAGAACAACTTTTGTGGTGTCTTTCAGCTGCCTACCGGAGCAATGTAAAAACTACCAGGAGAACTCCTGTCTGGCACCTTCCCCGGTGGAGTTGTGCATGGGGTGTGTTCGGAACATTTTGTCACCAGCCGAGTCCAAAAATTCAGCGGTTCCCCATCTCAGCCCAGAAAGCAGGTAGAACAACTTTTGTGGTGTCTTTCAGCTGCCTACCAAGGTAGTGTAAAAACTACCAAGAGAACTCCTGCCTGGCACCTTCCCCAGTGGAGTTGTGCATGGGGTGTGTTTGGAACATTTTGTCACCGGCCGAGTCCAAAATTCAGCGGTTCCCCATCTCAGCCCAGAAAGCAGGTAGAACAACTTTTGTGGTGCCTTTCAGGTGCCTACCAAGGTAGTGTAAAAACTACTAAGAGAACTCCTGTCTGGCACCTTCCCCGGTGGAGTTGTGCATGGGGTGTCTTTGGAACATTTTGTCACTGGCCGAGTCCAAAATTCAGCGGTTGCCCATCTCAGCCCAGAAAGCAGGTAGAACAACTTTTGTGGTGTCTTTCAGATGCCTACCGGAGCAATGTAAAAACTACCAGGAGAACTCCTGTCTGGCACCTTCCCCGGTGGAGTTGTGCATGGGGTGTGTTTGGAACATTTTGTCACCAGCCGAGTCCAAAAATTCAGCGGTTCCCCATCTCAGCCCAGAAAGCAGGTAGAACAACTTTTGTGGTGTCTTTCAGCTGCCTACCAAGGTAGTGTAAAAACTACCAAGAGAACTCCTGCCTGGCACCTTCCCCGGTGGAGTTGTGCATGGGGTGTGTTTGGAACATTTTGTCACTGGCCGAGTCCAAAATTCAGCGGTTCCCCATCTCAGCCCAGAAAGCAGGTAGAACAACTTTTGTGGTGCCTTTCAAATGCCTACCAAGGTAGTGTAAAAACTACCAAGAGAACTCCTGCCTGGCACCTTCCCCGGTGGAGTTGTGCATGGGGTGTCTTTGGAACATTTTGTCACCGGCCGAGTCCAAAATTCAGCGATTCCCCATCTCAGCCCAGAAAGCAGGTAGAACAACTTTTGTGGTGTCCTTTTGATGCCTACCGGAGCAATGTAAAAACTACCAACAGAGCTCGTCCCTGGCACCTTCGCTAGTGGAGTTGTGCATGGGGTGTGTTTGGAACATTTTGTCACCAGCAGAGTCCAAAATTCAGCGGTTCCCCATCTCAGCCCAGAAAGCAGGTAGAACAACTTTTGTGGTGCCTTTCAGCTGCCTACCAAGGTAGTGTAAAAACTACCAGGGAACTCCTGTCTGGCACCTTCCCCGGTGGAGTTGTGCATGGGGTGTGTTTGGAACATTTTGTCACCGGCCGACTCCAAAATTCAGCGGTTCCCCATCTCAGCCCAGAAAGCAGGTAGAACAACTTTTGTGCTGCCTTGCAGCTCCCTACCAAGGTAGTGTAAAAACTACTAAGAGAACTCCTGTCTGGAACCTTCCCCGGTGGAGTTGTGCAGGGGGTGTGTTTGGAACATTTTGTCACCGGCCGACTCCAAAATTCAGCGGTTCCCCATCTCAGCCCAGAAAGCAGGTAGAACAACTTTTGTGGTGTCTGTCAGATTCCTACCAGAGCAATGTAAAAACTACCAGGAGAACTCCTGTCTGGCACCTTCCCCGGTGGAGTTGTGCATGGGGTGTCTTTGGAACATTTTGTCACCGGCCGAGTCCAAAATTCAGCGGTTCCCCATCTCAGCCCAGAAAGCAGGTAGAACAACTTTTGCGGTGCCTTTCAGGTGCCTACCAAGGTAGTGTAAAAACTACCAAGAGAACTCCTGCCTGGCACCTTCCCCGGTGGAGTTGTGCATGGGGTGTGTTTGGAACATTTTGTCACCGGGCGACTCCAAAATTCAGCGGTTCCCCATCTCAGCCCAGAAAGCAGGTAGAACAACTTTTGTGGTGTCTTTCAGATGCCTACCGGAGCAATGTAAAAACTACCAGGAGAACTCCTGTCTGGCACCTTCCCCGGTGGAGTTGTGCATGGGGTGTGTTTGGAACATTTTGTCACCAGCCGACTCCAAAATTCAGCGGTTCCCCATCTCAGCCCAGAAAGCAGGTAGAACAACTTTTGTGGTGTCTTTCAGATGCCTACCAAGGTAGTGTAAAAACTATCAAGAGAACGCTTGTCTGGCACATTCCCCGGTGGAGTTGTGCATGGGGTGTCTTTGGAACATTTTGTCACCGGCCGAGTCCAAAATTCAGCGATTCCCCATCTCAGCCCAGAAAGCAGATAGAACAACTTTTGTGGTGTCTTTCAGATGCCTACCGGAGCAATGTAAAAACTACCAGGAGAACTCCTGCCTGGCACCTTCCCCGGTGGAGTTGTGCAGGGGGTGTGTTTGGAACATTTTGTCACCAGCCGACTCCAAAATTCAGCGATTCCCCATCTCAGCCCACAAAGCAGGTAGAACAACTTTTGTGGTGCCTTTCAGCTGCCTACCAAGGTAGTGTAAAAACTACCAAGAGAACTCCTGTCTGGCACCTTCCCCGGTGGAGTTGTGCATGGGGTGTCTTTGGAACATTTTGTCACCGGCCGACTCCAAAATTCAGCGGTTCCCCATCTCAGCCCAGAAAGCAGGTAGAACAACTTTTGTGGTGTCTTTCAGCTGCCTACCGGAGCAATGTAAAAACTACCAGGAGAACTCCTGTCTGGCACCTTCCCCGGTGGAGTTGTGCATGGGGTGTGTTCGGAACATTTTGTCACCAGCCGAGTCCAAAAATTCAGCGGTTCCCCATCTCAGCCCAGAAAGCAGGTAGAACAACTTTTGTGGTGTCTTTCAACTGCCTACCAAGGTAGTGTAAAAACTACCAAGAGAACTCCTGCCTGGCACCTTCCCCGGTGGAGTTGTGCATGGGGTGTGTTTGGAACATTTTGTCACCGGCCGAGTCCAAAATTCAGCGGTTCCCCATCTCAGCCCAGAAAGCAGGTAGAACAACTTTTGTGGTGCCTTTCAGGTGCCTACCAAGGTAGTGTAAAAACTACTAAGAGAACTCCTGTCTGGCACCTTCCCCGGTGGAGTTGTGCATGGGGTGTCTTTGGAACATTTTGTCACTGGCCGAGTCCAAAATTCAGCGGTTGCCCATCTCAGCCCAGAAAGCAGGTAGAACAACTTTTGTGGTGTCTTTCAGATGCCTACCGGAGCAATGTAAAAACTACCAGGAGAACTCCTGTCTGGCACCTTCCCCGGTGGAGTTGTGCATGGGGTGTGTTTGGAACATTTTGTCACCAGCCGAGTCCAAAATTCAGCTGTTCCCCATCTCAGCCCAGAAAGCAGGTAGAACAACTTTTGTGGTGTCTTTCAGCTGCCTACCAAGGTAGTGTAAAAACTACCAAGAGAACTCCTGCCTGGCACCTTCCCCGGTGGAGTTGTGCATGGGGTGTGTTTGGAACATTTTGTCACTGGCCGACTCCAAAATTCAGCGGTTCCCCATCTCAGCCCAGAAAGCAGGTAGAACAACTTTTGTGGTGCCTTTCAAATGCCTACCAAGGTAGTGTAAAAACTACCAAGAGAACTCCTGCCTGGCACCTTCCCCGGTGGAGTTGTGCATGGGGTGTCTTTGGAAGATTTTGTCACCGGCCGAGTCCAAAATTCAGCGATTCCCCATCTCAGGCCAGAAAGCAGGTAGAACAACTTTTGTGGTGTCCTTTTGATGCCTACCGGAGCAATGTAAAAACTACCAACAGAGCTCGTCCCTGGCACCTTCGCTAGTGGAGTTGTTCATGGGGTGTGTTTGGAACATTTTGTCACCAGCAGAGTCCAAAATTCAGCGGTTCCCCATCTCAGCCCAGAAAGCAGGTAGAACAACTTTTGTGGTGCCTTTCAGGTGCCTACCAAGGTAGTGTAAAAACTACCAGGGAACTCCTGTCTGGCACCTTCCCCGGTGGAGTTGTGCATGGGGTGTGTTTGGAACATTTTGTCACCGGCCGACTCCAAAATTCAGCGGTTCCCCATCTCAGCCCAGAAAGCAGGTAGAACAACTTTTGTGCTGCCTTGCAGCTCCCTACCAAGGTAGTGTAAAAACTACCAGGAGAACTCCTGTCTGGCACCTTCCCCGGTGGAGTTGTGCAGGGGGTGTGTTTGGAACATTTTGTCACCGGCCGACTCCAAAATTCAGCGGTTCCCCATCTCAGCCCAGAAAGCAGGTAGAACAACTTTTGTGGTGTCTTTCAGATGCCTACCAGAGCAATGTAAAAACTACCAGGAGAACTCCTGTCTGGCACCTTCCCCGGTGGAGTTGTGCATGGGGTGTGTTTGGAACATTTTGTCACCAGCCGACTCCAAAATTCAGCGGTTCCCCATCTCAGCCCAGAAAGCAGGTAGAACAACTTTTGTGGTGCCTTTCAGCTGCCTACCAAGGTAGTGTAAAAACTACCAAGAGAACTCCTGTCTGGCACCTTCCCCGGTGGAGTTGTGCATGGGGTGTGTTTGGAACATTTTGTCACTGGCCGAGTCCAAAATTCAGCGATTCCCCATCTCAGCCCAGAAAGCAGGAAGAACAACTTTTGTGGTGTCCTTTTGATGCCTACCGGAGCAATGTAAAAACTACCAAAAGAGCTCGTCCCTGGCACCTTCGCTAGTGGAGTTGTGCATGGGGTGTGTTTGGAACATTTTGTCACCGGCCGACTCCAAAATTCAGCTGTTCCCCATCTCAGCCCAGAAAGCAGGTAGAACAACTTTTGTGCTGCCTTTCAGCTGCCTACCAAGGTAGTGTAAAAACTACTAAGAGAACTCCTGTCTGGCACCTTCCCCGGTGGAGTTGTGCAGGGGGTGTGTTTGGAACATTTTGTCACCAGCCGAGTCCAAAATTCAGCGGTTCCCCATCTCAGCCCAGAAAGCAGGTAGAACAACTTTTGTGGTGTCTTTCAGATGCCTACCGGAGCAATGTAAAAACTACCAGGAGAACTCCTGTCTGGCACCTTCCCCGGTGGAGTTCTGCAGGGGGTGTGTTTGGAACATTTTGTCACCGGCCGACTCCAAAATTCAGCGATTCCCCATCTCAGCCCAGAAAGCAGGTAGAACAACTTTTGTGGTGCCTTTCAAATGCCTACCAAGGTAGTGTAAAAACTATTAAGAGAACTCCTGTCTGGCACCTTCCCCGGTGGAGTTGTGCATGGGGTGTGTTTGGAACATTTTGTCACCGGCCGAGTCCAAAATTCAGCGGTTCCCCATCTCAGCTCAGAAAGCAGGTAGAACAACTTTTGTGGTGTCTTTCAGATGCCTACCGGAGCAATGTAAAAACTACCAGGAGAACTCCTGTCTGGCACCTTCCCCGGTGGAGTTGTGCAGGGGGTGTGTTTGGAACATTTTGTCACCGGCCGAGTCCAAAATTCAGCGATTCCCCATCTCAGCCCAGAAAGCAGGTAGAACAACTTTTGTGGTGCCTTTCAGGTGCCTACCAAGGTAGTGTAAAAACTACCAGGAAAACTCCTGTCTGGCACCTTCCCCGGTGGAGTTGTGCATGGGGTGTGTTTGGAACATTTTGTCACCGGCCGAGTCCAAAATTCAGCGGTTCCCCATCTCAGCCCAGAAAGCAGGTAGAACATCTTTTGTGGTGTCTTTTAGATGCCTACCGGAGCAATGTAAAAACTACCAGGAGAACTCCTGTCTGGCACCTTCCCCGGTATAGTTGTGCAGGGGGTGTCTTTGGAACATTTTGTCACCAGCCGAGTCCAAAATTCAGCGGTTCCCCATCTCAGCCCAGAAAGCAGGTAGAACAACTTTTGTGGTGTCTTTTAGATGCCTACCAAGGTAGTGTAAAAACTACTAAGAGAACGCTTGTCTGGCACCTTCCCCGGTGGAGTTGTGCAGGGGGTGTGTTTGGAACATTTTGTCACCGGCCGAGTCCAAAATTCAGCGATTCCCCATCTCAGCCCAGAAAGCAGGTAGAACAACTTTTGTGGTGCCTTTCACGTGCCTACCAAGGTAGTGTAAAAACTACCAGGAGAACTCCTGTCTGGCACCTTCCCCGGTGGAGTTGTGCATGGGGTGTGTTTGGAACATTTTGTCACCGGCCGAGTCCAAAATTCAGCGATTCCCCATCTCAGCCCAGAAAGCAGGTAGAACAACTTTTGTGCTGCCTTTCAGCTCCCTACCAAGGTAGTGTAAAATCTACCAGGAGAACTCCTGTCTGGCACCTTCCCCGGTGGAGTTGTGCAGGGGGTGTGTTTGGAACATTTTGTCACCGGCCGACTCCAAAATTCAGCGGTTCCCCATCTCAGCCCAGAAAGCAGGTAGAACAACTTTTGTGGTGTCTTTCAGATGCCTACCAAGGTAGTGTAAAAACTACTAAGAGAACTCCTGTCTGGCACCTTCCCCGGTGGAGTTGTGCATGGGGTGTCTTTGGAACATTTTGTCACCGGCCGAGTCCAAAATTCAGCGATTCCCCATCTCAGCCCAGAAAGCAGATAGAACAACTTTTGTGGTGTCTTTCAGATGCCTACCAAGGTAGTGCAAAAACTATCAAGAGAACTCCTGTCTGGCACCTTCCCCGGTGGAGTTGTGCATGGGGTGTGTTTGGAACATTTTGTCACCGGCCGACTCCAAAATTCAGCGGTTCCCCATCTCAGCCCAGAAAGCAGGTAGAACATCTTTTGTGGTGTCTTTTAGATGCCTACCGGAGCAATGTAAAAACTACCAGGAGAACTCCTGTCTGGCACCTTCCCCGGTATAGTTGTGCAGGGGGTGTCTTTGGAACATTTTGTCACCAGCCGAGTCCAAAATTCAGCTGTTCCCCATCTCAGCCCAGAAAGCAGGTAGAACAACTTTTGTGGTGTCTTTTAGATGCCTACCAAGGTAGTGTAAAAACTACTAAGAGAACGCTTGTCTGGCACCTTCCCCGGTGGAGTTGTGCAGGGGGTGTGTTTGGAACATTTTGTCACCGGCCGACTCCAAAATTCAGCGATTCCCCATCTCAGCCCAGAAAGCAGGTAGAACAACTTTTGTGGTGCCTTTCACGTGCCTACCAAGGTAGTGTAAAAACTACCAGGAGAACTCCTGTCTGGCACCTTCCCCGGTGGAGTTGTGCAGGGGGTGTGTTTGGAACATTTTGTCACCGGCCGAGTCCAAAATTCAGCGATTCCCCATCTCAGCCCAGAAAGCAGGTAGAACAACTTTTGTGGTGCCTTTCACGTGCCTACCAAGGTAGTGTAAAAACTACCAGGAGAACTCCTGTCTGGCACCTTCCCCGGTGGAGTTGTGCAGGGGGTGTGTTTGGAACATTTTGTCACCAGCCGAGTCCAAAATTCAGCGGTTCCCCATCTCAGCCCAGAAAGCAGGTAGAACAACTTTTGTGGTGTCTTTCAGATGCCTACCAAGGTAGTGTAAAAACTACTAAGAGAACTCCTGTCTGGCACCTTCCCCGGTGGAGTTGTGCATGGGGTGTCTTTGGAACATTTTGTCACCGGCCGAGTCCAAAATTCAGCGATTCCCCATCTCAGCCCAGAAAGCAGATAGAACAACTTTTGTGGTGTCTTTCAGATGCCTACCAATGTAGTGTAAAAACTATCAAGAGAACTCCTGTCTGGCACCTTCCCCGGTGGAGTTGTGCAGGGGGTGTGTTTGGAACATTTTGTCACCAGCCGAGTCCAAAATTCAGCGTTTCCCCATCTCAGCCCAGAAAGCAGGTAGAACAACTTTTGTGGTGTCTTTCAGATGCCTACCAAGGTAGTGCAAAAACTACTAAGAGAACTCCTGTCTGGCACCTTCCCCGGTGGAGTTGTGCAGGGGGTGTGTTTGGAACATTTTGTCACCAGCCGAGTCCAAAATTCAGCGGTTCCCCATCTCAGCCCAGAAAGCAGGTAGAACAACTTTTGTGGTGTCTTTTAGATGCCTACCAAGGTAGTGTAAAAACTACCAGGAGAACTCCTGTCTGGCACCTTCCCCGGTGGAGTTGTGCATGGGGTGTGTTTGGAACATTTTGTCACAAGCCGAGTCCAAAATTCAGCGATTCCCCATCTCAGCCCAGAAAGCAGATAGAACAACTTTTGTGGTGTCTTTCAGATGCCTACCGGAGCAATGTAAAAACTACCAGGATAACTCCTGTCTGGCACCTTCCCCGGTGGAGTTGTGCAGGGGGTGTGTTTGGAACATTTTGTCACCGGCCGAGTCCAAAATTCAGCGTTTCCCCATCTCAGCCCAGAAAGCAGGTAGAACAACTTTTGTGGTGTCTTTCAGATGCCTACCAAGGTAGTGTAAAAACTACTAAGAGAACACCTGTCTGGCACCTTCCCCGGTGGAGTTGTGCAGGGGGTGTGTTTGGAACATTTTGTCACCGGCCGAGTCCAAAATTCAGCGGTTCCCCATCTCAGCCCAGAAAGCAGGTAGAACAACTTTTGTGGTGTCTTTCAGCTGCCTACCGGAGCAATGTAAAAACTACCAGGAGAACTCCTGTCTGGCACCTTCCCCGGTGGAGTTGTGCATGGGGTGTGTTCGGAACATTTTGTCACCAGCCGAGTCCAAAAATTCAGCGGTTCCCCATCTCAGCCTAGAAAGCAGGTAGAACAACTTTTGTGGTGCCTTTCAGCTGCCTACCAAGGTAGTGTAAAAACTACCAAGAGAACTCCTGCCTGGCACCTTCCCCGGTGGAGTTGTGCATGGGGTGTGTTTGGAACATTTTGTCACCGGCCGAGTCCAAAATTCAGCGGTTCCCCATCTCAGCCCAGAAAGCAGGTAGAACAACTTTTGTGGTGCCTTTCAGGTGCCTACCAAGGTAGTGTAAAAACTACTAAGAGAACTCCTGTCTGGCACCTTCCCCGGTGGAGTTGTGCATGGGGTGTCTTTGGAACATTTTGTCACCGGCCGAGTCCAAAATTCAGCGGTTCCCCATCTCAGCCCAGAAAGCAGGTAGAACAACTTTTGTGGTGCCTTTCAGCTCCCTACCGGAGCAATGTAAAAACTACCAGGAGAACTCCTGTCTGGCACCTTCCCCGGTGGAGTTGTGCAGGGGGTGTGTTTGGAACATTTTGTCACCGGCCGAGTCCAAAATTCAGCGATTCCCCATCTCAGCCCAGAAAGCAGGTAGAACAACTTTTGTGGTGTCTTTCAGCTGCCTACCGGAGCAATGTAAAAACTACCAGGAGAACTCCTGTCTGGCACCTTCCCCGGTGGAGTTGTGCATGGGGTGTGTTCGGAACATTTTGTCACCAGCCGAGTCCAAAAATTCAGCGGTTCCCCATCTCAGCCCAGAAAGCAGGTAGAACAACTTTTGTGGTGCCTTTCAGCTGCCTACCAAGGTAGTGTAAAAACTACCAAGAGAACTCCTGCCTGGCACCTTCCCCGGTGGAGTTGTGCATGGGGTGTCTTTGGAACATTTTGTCACCGGGCGACTCCAAAATTCAGCGGTTCCCCATCTCAGCCCAGAAAGCAGGTAGAACAACTTTTGTGGTGCCTTTCAGCTGCCTACCAAGGTAGTGTAAAAACTACTAAGAGAACTCCTGTCTGGCACCTTCCCCGGTGGAGTTGTGCATGGGGTGTCTTTGGAACATTTTGTCACTGGCCGAGTCCAAAATTCAGCGGTTCCCCATCTCAGCCCAGAAAGCAGGTAGAACAACTTTTGTGGTGTCTTTCAGATGCCTACCGGAGCAATGTAAAAACTACCAGGAGAACTCCTGTCTGGCACCTTCCCCGGTGGAGTTGTGCATGGGGTGTCTTTGGAACATTTTGTCACCGGCCGACTCCAAAATTCAGCGGTTCCCCATCTCAGCCCAGAAAGCAGGTAGAACATCTTTTGTGGTGTCTTTTAGATGCCTACCGGAGCAATGTAAAAACTACCAGGAGAACTCCTGTCTGGCACCTTCCCCGGTGGAGTTGTGCATGGGGTGTCTTTGGAACATTTTGTCACCAGCCGAGTCCAAAAATCAGCGGTTCCCCATCTCAGCCCAGAAAGCAGGTAGAACAACTTTTGTGGTGTCTTTTAGATGCCTACCAAGGTAGTGTAAAAACTACCAGGAGAACTCCTGTCTGGCACCTTCCCCGGTGGAGTTGTGCAGGGGGTGTGTTTGGAACATTTTGTCACCGGCCGAGTCCAAAATTCA
This sequence comes from Falco biarmicus, assembly GCF_023638135.1. NCBI lineage: Eukaryota > Metazoa > Chordata > Aves > Falconiformes > Falconidae > Falco > Falco biarmicus. The sequence continues at coordinate 39,026 of NW_026611848.1, read as the reverse complement.
GCGATTCCCCATCTCAGCCCAGAAAGCAGGTAGAACAACTTTTGTGCTGCCTTTCAGCTCCCTACCAAGGTAGTGTAAAAACTACTAAGAGAACTCCTGTCTGGCACCTTCCCCGGTGGAGTTGTGCAGGAGGTGTGTTTGGAACATTTTGTCACCAGCCGAGTCCAAAATTCAGCGTTTCCCCATCTCAGCCCAGAAAGCAGGTAGAACAACTTTTGTGGTGTCTTTCAGCTGCCTACCAAGGTAGTGTAAAAACTATCAAGAGAACGCTTGTCTGGCACCTTCCCCGGTGGAGTTGTGCATGGGGTGTGTTTGGAACATTTTGTCACCGGCCGAGTCCAAAATTCAGCGATTCCCCATCTCAGCCCAGAAAGCAGATAGAACAACTTTTGTGGTGTCTTTCAGATGCCTACCGGAGCAATGTAAAAACTACCAGGAGAACTCCCGTCTGGCACCTTCCCCGGTGGAGTTGTGCAGGGGGTGTGTTTGGAACATTTTGTCACCAGCCGACTCCAAAATTCAGCGTTTCCCCATCTCAGCCCAGAAAGCAGGTAGAACAACTTTTGTGGTGTCTTTCAGATGCCTACCAAGGTAGTGTAAAAACTATCAAGAGAACTCCTGTCTGGCACCTTCCCCGGTGGAGTTGTGCAGGGGGTGTGTTTGGAACATTTTGTCACCAGCCGAGTCCAAAATTCAGCGTTTCCCCATCTCAGCCCAGAAAGCAGGTAGAACAACTTTTGTGGTGTCTTTCAGCTGCCTACCAAGGTAGTGTAAAAACTACTAAGAGAACTCCTGTCTGGCACCTTCCCCGGTGGAGTTGTGCAGGGGGTGTGTTTGGAACATTTTGTCACCGGCCGACTCCAAAATTCAGCGGTTCCCCATCTCAGCCCAGAAAGCAGGTAGAACAACTTTTGTGGTGTCTTTCAGATGCCTACCAAGGTAGTGTAAAAACTCTCAAGATAACTCTTGTCTGGCACCTTCCCCGGTGGAGTTGTGCATGGGGTGTCTTTGGAACATTTTGTCACCAGCCGACTCCAAAATTCAGCGGTTCCCCATCTCAGCCCAGAAAGCAGGTAGAACAACTTTTGTGGTGTCTTTCAGATGCCTACCAGAGCAATGTAAAAACTACCAGGAGAACTCCTGCCTGGCACCTTCCCCGGTGGAGTTGTGCATGGGGTGTCTTTGGAACATTTTGTCACCGGCCGACTCCAAAATTCAGCGGTTCCCCATCTCAGCCCAGAAAGCAGGTAGAACAACTTTTGTGGTGTCTTTCAGATGCCTACCGGAGCAATGTAAAAACTACCAGGAGAACTCCTGTCTGGCACCTTCCCCGGTGGAGTTGTGCAGGGGGTGTGTTTGGAACATTTTGTCACCAGCCGAGTCCAAAATTCAGCGATTCCCCATCTCAGCCCAGAAAGCAGGTAGAACAACTTTTGTGGTGTCTTTTAGATGCCTACCAAGGTAGTGTAAAAACTACCAAGAGAACTCCTGTCTGGCACCTTCCCCGGTGGAGTTGTGCATGGGGTGTGTTTGGAACATTTTGTCACCGGCCGACTCCAAAATTCAGCGGTTCCCCATCTCAGCCCAGAAAGCAGGTAGAACAACTTTTGTGGTGTCTTTCAGCTGCCTACCGGAGCAATGTAAAAACTACCAGGAGAACTCCTGTCTGGCACCTTCCCCGGTGGAGTTGTGCATGGGGTGTCTTTGGAACATTTTGTCACCGGCCGAGTCCAAAATTCAGCGATTCCCCATCTCAGCCCAGAAAGCAGGTAGAACAACTTTTGTGGTGCCTTTCAGGTGCCTACCAAGGTAGTGTAAAAACTACCAAGAGAACTCCTGTCTGGCACCTTCCCCGGTGGAGTTGTGCAGGGGGTGTGTTTGGAACATTTTGTCACCGCCCGACTCCAAAATTCAGCGGTTCCCCATCTCAGCCCAGAAAGCAGGTAGAACATCTTTTGTGGTGTCTTTTAGATGCCTACCGGAGCAATGTAAAAACTACCAGGAGAACTCCTGTCTGGCACCTTCCCCGGTATAGTTGTGCAGGGGGTGTCTTTGGAACATTTTGTCACCGGCCGACTCCAAAATTCAGCTGTTCCCCATCTCAGCCCAGAAAGCAGATAGAACAACTTTTGTGGTGTCTTTCAGATGCCTACCGGAGCAATGTAAAAACTACCAGGAGAACTCCCGTCTAGCACCTTCCCCGGTGGAGTTGTGCAGGGGGTGTGTTTGGAACATTTTGTCACCAGCCGACTCCAAAATTCAGCGGTTCCCCATCTCAGCCCAGAAAGCAGGTAGAACAACTTTTGTGGTGCCTTTCAGGTGCCTACCAAGGTAGTGTAAAAACTACTAAGAGAACTCCTGTCTGGCACCTTCCCCGGTGGAGTTGTGCAGGGGGTGTGTTTGGAACATTTTGTCACCGGCCGAGTCCAAAATTCAGCGGTTCCCCATCTCAGCCCAGAAAGCAGGTAGAACAACTTTTGTGGTGTCTTTCAGATGCCTACCAAGGTAGTGTAAAAACTATCAAGAGAACTCCTGTCTGGCACCTTCCCCGGTGGAGTTGTGCATGGGGTGTCTTTGGAACATTTTGTCACCGGCCGAGTCCAAAATTCAGCGATTCCCCATCTCAGCCCAGAAAGCAGGTAGAACAACTTTTGTGCTGCCTTTCAGCTCCCTACCAAGGTAGTGTAAAAACTACTAAGAGAACTCCTGTCTGGCACCTTCCCCGGTGGAGTTTTGCATGGGGTGTGTTCGGAACATTTTGTCACCAGCCGAGTCCAAAAATTCAGCAGTTCCCCATCTCAGCCCAGAAAGCAGGTAGAACAACTTTTGTGGTGTCTTTCAGATGCCTACCGGAGCAATGTAAAAACTACCAACAGAGCTCGTCCCTGGCACCTTCCCTGGTGGAGTTGTGCATGGGGTGTGTTTGGAACATTTTGTCACCGCCCGACTCCAAAATTCAGCGGTTCCCCATCTCAGCCCAGAAAGCAGGTAGAACAACTTTTGTGGTATCCTTTTGATGCCTACCGGAGCAATGTAAAAACTACCAACAGAGCTCGTCCCTGGCACCTTCGCTAGTGGAGTTGTGCATGGGGTGTGTTTGGAACATTTTGTCACCGGCCGACTCCAAAATTCAGCGGTTCCCCATCTTAGCCCAGAAAGCAGGTAGAACAACTTTTGTGGTGTCTTTCAGATGCCTACCGGAGCAATGTAAAAACTACCAGGAGAACTCCTGTCTGGCACCTTCCCCGGTGGAGTTGTGCAGGGGGTGTGTTTGGAACATTTTGTCACCAGCCGAGTCCAAAATTCAGCGGTTCCCCATCTCAGCCCAGAAAGCAGGTAGAACAACTTTTGTGGTGTCTTTCAGATGCCTACCGGAGCAATGTAAAAACTACCAGGAGAACTCCTGTCTGGCACCTTCCCCGGTGGAGTTGTGCAGGGGGTGTGTTTGGAACATTTTGTCACCGGCCGAGTCCAAAATTCAGCGTTTCCCCATCTCAGCCCAGAAAGCAGGTAGAACAACTTTTGTGGTGTCTTTCAGCTGCCTACCAAGGTAGTGTAAAAACTATCAAGAGAACGCTTGTCTGGCACATTCCCCGGTGGAGTTGTGCATGGGGTGTCTTTGGAACATTTTGTCACCGGCCGAGTCCAAAATTCAGCGATTCCCCATCTCAGCCCAGAAAGCAGATAGAACAACTTTTGTGGTGTCTTTCAGATGCCTACCGGAGCAATGTAAAAACTACCAGGAGAACTCCTGTCTGGCACCTTCCCCGATGGAGTTGTGCAGGGGGTGTGTTTGGAACATTTTGTCACCAGCCGACTCCAAAATTCAGCGATTCCCCATCTCAGCCCAGAAAGCAGGTAGAACAACTTTTGTGGTGCCTTTCAGCTGCCTACCAAGGTAGTGTAAAAACTATTAAGAGAACTCCTGTCTGGCACCTTCCCCGGTGGAGTTGTGCAGGGGGTGTGTTTGGAACATTTTGTCACCAGCCGAGTCCAAAATTCAGCGGTTCCCCATCTCAGCCCAGAAAGCAGGTAGAACAACTTTTGTGGTGTCTTTCAGCTGCCTACCGGAGCAATGTAAAAACTACCAAGAGAACTCCTGTCTGGCACCTTCCCCGGTGGAGTTGTGCATGGGGTGTGTTCGGAACATTTTGTCACCAGCCGAGTCCAAAAATTCAGCGGTTCCCCATCTCAGCCCAGAAAGCAGGTAGAACAACTTTTGTGGTGTCTTTCAGCTGCCTACCAAGGTAGTGTAAAAACTACCAAGAGAACTCCTGTCTGGCACCTTCCCCGGTGGAGTTGTGCATGGGGTGTGTTTGGAACATTTTGTCACCGGGCGACTCCAAAATTCAGCGGTTCCCCATCTCAGCCCAGAAAGCAGGTAGAACAACTTTTGTGGTGCCTTTCAGGTGCCTACCAAGGTAGTGTAAAAACTACTAAGAGAACTCCTGTCTGGCACCTTCCCCGGTGGAGTTGTGCATGGGGTGTCTTTGGAACATTTTGTCACTGGCCGAGTCCAAAATTCAGCGGTTCCCCATCTCAGCCCAGAAAGCAGGTAGAACAACTTTTGTGGTGTCTTTCAGATGCCTACCGGAGCAATGTAAAAACTACCAGGAGAACTCCTGTCTGGCACCTTCCCCGGTGGAGTTGTGCATGGGGTGTGTTCGGAACATTTTGTCACCAGCCGAGCCCAAAAATTCAGCGGTTCCCCATCTCAGCCCAGAAAGCAGGTAGAACAACTTTTGTGGTGTCTTTCAGATGCCTACCGGAGCAATGTAAAAACTACCAGGAGAACTCCTGTCTGGCACCTTCCCCGGTGGAGTTGTGCATGGGGTGTGTTTGGAACATTTTGTCACCAGCCGAGTCCAAAATTCAGCGGTTCCCCATCTCAGCCCAGAAAGCAGATAGAACAACTTTTGTGGTGTCTTTCAGATGCCTACCGGAGCAATGTAAAAACTACCAGGAGAACTCCCGTCTGGCACCTTCCCCGGTGGAGTTGTGCATGGAGTGTGTTTGGAACATTTTGTCACCAGCCGAGTCCAAAATTCAGCGTTTCCCCATCTCAGCCCAGAAAGCAGGTAGAACAACTTTTGTGGTGTCTTTCAGATGCCTACCAAGGTACTGTAAAAACTACCAACAGAGCTCGTCCCTGGCACCTTCCCTGGTGGAGTTGTGCATGGGGTGTGTTTGGAACATTTTGTCACCGGCCGAGTCCAAAATTCAGCGGTTCCCCATCTCAGCCCAGAAAGCAGGTAGAACAACTTTTGTGGTGCCTTTCAGCTGCCTACCAAGGTAGTGTAAAAACTACCAGGAGAACTCCTGTCTGGCACCTTCCCCGGTGGAGTTGTGCATGGGGTGTCTTTGGAACATTTTGTCACCAGCCGAGTCCAAAATTCAGCGTTTCCCCATCTCAGCCCAGAAAGCAGGTAGAACAACTTTTGTGGTGTCTTTCAGATGCCTACCAGAGCAATGTAAAAACTACCAGGAGAACTCCTGTCTGGCACCTTCCCCGGTGGAGTTGTGCAGGGGGTGTCTTTGGAACATTTTGTCACTGGCCGAGTCCAAAATTCAGCGGTTCCCCATCTCAGCCCAGAAAGCAGGTAGAACAACTTTTGTGGTGTCTTTCAGATGCCTACCGGAGCAATGTAAAAACTACCAGGAGAACTCCTGTCTGGCACCTTCCCCGGTGGAGTTGTGCATGGGGTGTGTTTGGAACATTTTGTCACCAGCCGACTCCAAAATTCAGCGGATCCCCATCTCAGCCCAGAAAGCAGGTAGAACAACTTTTGTGGTGCCTTTCAAATGCCTACCAAGGTAGTGTAAAAACTACCAAGAGAACTCCTGCCTGGCACCTTCCCCGGTGGAGTTGTGCATGGGGTGTCTTTGGAACATTTTGTCACCGGCCGAGTCCAAAATTCAGCGATTCCCCATCTCAGCCCAGAAAGCAGGTAGAACAACTTTTGTGGTATCCTTTTGATGCCTACCGGAGCAATGTAAAAACTACCAACAGAGCTCGTCCCTGGCACCTTCGCTAGTGGAGTTGTGCATGGGGTGTGTTTGGAACATTTTGTCACCGGCCGACTCCAAAATTCAGCTGTTCCCCATCTCAGCCCAGAAAGCAGATAGAACAACTTTTGTGGTGTCTTTCAGATGCCTACCGGAGCAATGTAAAAACTACCAGGAGAACTCCTGTCTGGCACCTTCCCCGGTGGAGTTGTGCAGGGGGTGTGTTTGGAACATTTTGTCACCAGCCGAGTCCAAAATTCAGCGGTTCCCCATCTCAGCCCAGAAAGCAGGTAGAACAACTTTTGTGGTGTCTTTCAGATGCCTACCGGAGCAATGTAAAAACTACCAGGAGAACTCCTGTCTGGCACCTTCCCCGGTATAGTTGTGCAGGGGGTGTCTTTGGAACATTTTGTCACCGGCCGAGTCCAAAATTCAGCGGTTCCCCATCTCAGCCCAGAAAGCAGGTAGAACAACTTTTGTGGTGTCTTTCAGCTGCCTACCAAGGTAGTGTAAAAACTATCAAGAGAACTCCTGTCTGGCACCTTCCCCGGTGGAGTTGTGCATGGGGTGTCTTTGGAACATTTTGTCACCGGCCGAGTCCAAAATTCAGCGATTCCCCATCTCAGCCCAGAAAGCAGATAGAACAACTTTTGTGGTGTCTTTCAGATGCCTACCGGAGCAATGTAAAAACTACCAGGAGAACTCCTGTCTGGCACCTTCCCCGGTGGAGTTGTGCATGGGGTGTGTTCGGAACATTTTGTCACCAGCCGAGTCCAAAATTCAGCGGTTCCCCATCTCAGCCCAGAAAGCAGGTAGAACAACTTTTGTGGTGCCTTTCAGGTGCCTACCAAGGTAGTGTAAAAACTACCAGGAGAACTCCTGTCTGGCACCTTCCCCGGTGGAGTTGTGCATGGGGTGTCTTTGGAACATTTTGTCACCGCGCGACTCCAAAATTCAGCGGTTCCCCATCTCAGCCCAGAAAGCAGGTAGAACAACTTTTGTGGTGCCTTTCAGCTGCCTACCAAGGTAGTGTAAAAACTACTAAGAGAACTCCTGTCTGGCACCTTCCCCGGTGGAGTTGTGCATGGGGTGTGTTTGGAACATTTTGTCACCGGCCGAGTCCAAAATTCAGCGTTTCCCCATCTCAGCCCAGAAAGCAGATAGAACAACTTTTGTGGTGTCTTTCAGCTGCCTACCGGAGCAATGTAAAAACTACCAGGAGAACTCCCGTCTGGCACCTTCCCCGGTGGAGTTGTGCAGGGGGTGTGTTAGGAACATTTTGTCACCAGCCGAGTCCAAAATTCAGCGTTTCCCCATCTCAGCCCAGAAAGCAGGTAGAACAACTTTTGTGGTGTCTTTCAGATGCCTACCAAGGTAGTGTAAAAACTACTAAGAGAACTCCTGTCTGGCACCTTCCCCGGTGGAGTTGTGCATGGGGTGTGTTTGGAACATTTTGTCACCGGCCGAGTCCAAAATTCAGCGGTTCCCCATCTCAGCCCAGAAAGCAGGTAGAACAACTTTTGTGGTGCCTTTCAGGTGCCTACCAAGGTAGTGTAAAAACTACTAAGAGAACTCCTGTCTGGCACCTTCGCTAGTGGAGTTGTGCATGGGGTGTGTTTGGAACATTTTGTCACCGGCCGAGTCCAAAATTCAGCGGTTCCCCATCTCAGCCCAGAAAGCAGGTAGAACAACTTTTGTGGTGCCTTTCAGCTGCCTACCAAGGTAGTGTAAAAACTACTAAGAGAACTCCTGTCTGGCACCTTCCCCGGTGGAGTTGTGCAGGGGGTGTGTTTGGAACATTTTGTCACCGGCCGAGTCCAAAATTCAGCGGTTCCCCATCTCAGCCCAGAAAGCAGGTAGAACAACTTTTGTGGTGTCTTTCAGATGCCTACCGGAGCAATGTAAAAACTACCAGGAGAACTCCTGCCTGGCACCTTCCCCGGTGGAGTTGTGCATGGGGTGTGTTTGGAACATTTTGTCACCGGCCGAGTCCAAAATTCAGCGGTTCCCCATCTCAGCCCAGAAAGCAGGTAGAACAACTTTTGTGGTGCCTTTCAGGTGCCTACCAAGGTAGTGTAAAAACTACCAGGAGAACTCCTGTCTGGCACCTTCGCTAGTGGAGTTGTGCATGGGGTGTGTTTGGAACATTTTGTCACCGGCCGAGTCCAAAATTCAGCGGTTCCCCATCTCAGCCCAGAAAGCAGGTAGAACAACTTTTGTGGTGCCTTTCAGCTGCCTACCAAGGTAGTGTAAAAACTACTAAGAGAACTCCTGTCTGGCACCTTCCCCGGTGGAGTTGTGCAGGGGGTGTGTTTGGAACATTTTGTCACCGGCCGAGTCCAAAATTCAGCGGTTCCCCATCTCAGCCCAGAAAGCAGGTAGAACAACTTTTGTGGTGTCTTTCAGATGCCTACCGGAGCAATGTAAAAACTAACAGGAGAACTCCTGCCTGGCACCTTCCCCGGTGGAGTTGTGCATGGGGTGTCTTTGGAACATTTTGTCACCAGCCGACTCCAAAATTCAGCGGTTCCCCATCTCAGCCCAGAAAGCAGGTAGAACAACTTTTGTGGTGTCTTTCAGATGCCTACCAAGGTAGTGTAAAAACTACTAAGAGAACTCCTGCCTGGCACCTTCCTCGGTGGAGTTGTGCATGGGGTGTGTTTGGAACATTTTGTCACCAGCCGACTCCAAAATTCAGCGGTTCCCCATCTCAGCCCAGAAAGCAGGTAGAACAACTTTTGTGGTGTCTTTCAGCTGCCTACCGGAGCAATGTAAAAACTACCAGGAGAACTCCTGTCTGGCACCTTCCCCGGTGGAGTTGTGCATGGGGTGTGTTCGGAATATTTTGTCACCAGCCGAGTCCAAAAATTCAGCGGTTCCCCATCTCAGCCCAGAAAGCAGGTAGAACAACTTTTGTGGTGTCTTTCAGATGCCTACCGGAGCAATGTAAAAACTAACAGGAGAACTCCTGCCTGGCACCTTCCCCGGTGGAGTTGTGCATGGGGTGTCTTTGGAACATTTTGTCACCGGCCGAGTCCAAAATTCAGCGATTCCCCATCTCAGCCCAGAAAGCAGGTAGAACAACTTTTGTGGTGCCTTTCAGGTGCCTACCAAGGTAGTGTAAAAACTACCAGGAGAACTCCTGTCTGGCACCTTCCCCGGTGGAGTTGTGCAGGGGGTGTGTTTGGAACATTTTGTCACCGGCCGACTCCAAAATTCAGCGGTTCCCCATCTCAGCCCAGAAAGCAGGTAGAACATCTTTTGTGGTGTCTTTTAGATGCCTACCGGAGCAATGTAAAAACTACCAGGAGAACTCCTGTCTGGCACCTTCCCCGGTATAGTTGTGCAGGGGGTGTCTTTGGAACATTTTGTCACCGGCCGACTCCAAAATTCAGCTGTTCCCCATCTCAGCCCAGAAAGCAGGTAGAACAACTTTTGTGGTGTCTTTTAGATGCCTACCAAGGTAGTGTAAAAACTATCAAGAGAACGCTTGTCTGGCACCTTCCCCGGTGGAGTTTTGCAGGGGGTGTGTTTGGAACATTTTGTCACCGGCCGAGTCCAAAATTCAGCGATTCCCCATCTCAGCCCAGAAAGCAGGTAGAACAACTTTTGTGGTGCCTTTCAGGTGCCTACCAAGGTAGTGTAAAAACTACCAGGAGAACTCCTGTCTGGCACCTTCCCCGGTGGAGTTGTGCAGGGGGTGTGTTTGGAACATTTTGTCACCGGCCGACTCCAAAATTCAGCGGTTCCCCATCTCAGCCCAGAAAGCAGGTAGAACATCTTTTGTGGTGTCTTTTAGATGCCTACCGGAGCAATGTAAAAACTACCAGGAGAACTCCTGTCTGGCACCTTCCCCGGTATAGTTGTGCAGGGGGTGTCTTTGGAACATTTTGTCACCGGCCGAGTCCAAAATTCAGCTGTTCCCCATCTCAGCCCAGAAAGCAGGTAGAACAACTTTTGTGGTGTCTTTCAGATGCCTACCGGAGCAATGTAAAAACTACCAGGAGAACTCCTGTCTGGCACCTTCCCCGGTGGAGTTGTGCAGGGGGTGTGTTTGGAACATTTTGTCTCTGGCCGAGTCCAAAATTCAGCGGTTCCCCATCTCAGCCCAGAAAGCAGGTAGAACAACTTTTGTGGTGCCTTTCAGCTGCCTACCAAGGTAGTGTAAAAACTACCAAGAGAACTCCTGTCTGGCACCTTCCCCGGTGGAGTTGTGCATGGGGTGTCTTTGGAACATTTTGTCACCGGCCGAGTCCAAAATTCAGCGGTTCCCCATCTCAGCCCAGAAAGCAGGTAGAACAACTTTTGTGGTGCCTTTCAGCTGCCTACCAAGGTAGTGTAAAAACTACTAAGAGAACTCCTGTCTGGCACCTTCCCCGGTGGAGTTGTGCAGGGGGTGTGTTTGGAACATTTTGTCACCGGCCGAGTCCAAAATTCAGCGGTTCCCCATCTCAGCCCAGAAAGCAGGTAGAACAACTTTTGTGGTGTCTTTCAGATGCCTACCGGAGCAATGTAAAAACTAACAGGAGAACTCCTGCCTGGCACCTTCCCCGGTGGAGTTGTGCATGGGGTGTCTTTGGAACATTTTGTCACCAGCCGACTCCAAAATTCAGCGGTTCCCCATCTCAGCCCAGAAAGCAGGTAGAACAACTTTTGTGGTGTCTTTCAGATGCCTACCAAGGTAGTGTAAAAACTACTAAGAGAACTCCTGCCTGGCACCTTCCTCGGTGGAGTTGTGCATGGGGTGTGTTTGGAACATTTTGTCACCGGCCGACTCCAAAATTCAGCGGTTCCCCATCTCAGCCCAGAAAGCAGGTAGAACAACTTTTGTGGTGTCTTTCAGCTGCCTACCGGAGCAATGTAAAAACTACCAGGAGAACTCCTGTCTGGCACCTTCCCCGGTGGAGTTGTGCATGGGGTGTGTTCGGAATATTTTGTCACCAGCCGAGTCCAAAAATTCAGCGGTTCCCCATCTCAGCCCAGAAAGCAGGTAGAACAACTTTTGTGGTGTCTTTCAGATGCCTACCGGAGCAATGTAAAAACTACCAGGAGAACTCCTGCCTGGCACCTTCCCCGGTGGAGTTGTGCATGGGGTGTCTTTGGAACATTTTGTCACCGGCCGAGTCCAAAATTCAGCGATTCCCCATCTCAGCCCAGAAAGCAGGTAGAACAACTTTTGTGGTGCCTTTCAGGTGCCTACCAAGGTAGTGTAAAAACTACCAGGAGAACTCCTGTCTGGCACCTTCCCCGGTGGAGTTGTGCAGGGGGTGTGTTTGGAACATTTTGTCACCGGCCGACTCCAAAATTCAGCGGTTCCCCATCTCAGCCCAGAAAGCAGGTAGAACATCTTTTGTGGTGTCTTTTAGATGCCTACCGGAGCAATGTAAAAACTACCAGGAGAACTCCTGTCTGGCACCTTCCCCGGTATAGTTGTGCAGGGGGTGTCTTTGGAACATTTTGTCACCGGCCGAGTCCAAAATTCAGCTGTTCCCCATCTCAGCCCAGAAAGCAGGTAGAACAACTTTTGTGGTGTCTTTTAGATGCCTACCAAGGTAGTGTAAAAACTATCAAGAGAACGCTTGTCTGGCACCTTCCCCGGTGGAGTTTTGCAGGGGGTGTGTTTGGAACATTTTGTCACCGGCCGAGTCCAAAATTCAGCGATTCCCCATCTCAGCCCAGAAAGCAGGTAGAACAACTTTTGTGGTGCCTTTCAGGTGCCTACCAAGGTAGTGTAAAAACTACCAGGAGAACTCCTGTCTGGCACCTTCCCCGGTGGAGTTGTGCAGGGGGTGTGTTTGGAACATTTTGTCACCGGCCGACTCCAAAATTCAGCGGTTCCCCATCTCAGCCCAGAAAGCAGGTAGAACATCTTTTGTGGTGTCTTTTAGATGCCTACCGGAGCAATGTAAAAACTACCAGGAGAACTCCTGTCTGGCACCTTCCCCGGTATAGTTGTGCAGGGGGTGTCTTTGGAACATTTTGTCACCGGCCGAGTCCAAAATTCAGCTGTTCCCCATCTCAGCCCAGAAAGCAGGTAGAACAACTTTTGTGGTGTCTTTCAGATGCCTACCGGAGCAATGTAAAAACTACCAGGAGAACTCCTGTCTGGCACCTTCCCCGGTGGAGTTGTGCAGGGGGTGTGTTTGGAACATTTTGTCTCTGGCCGAGTCCAAAATTCAGCGGTTCCCCATCTCAGCCCAGAAAGCAGGTAGAACAACTTTTGTGGTGCCTTTCAGCTGCCTACCAAGGTAGTGTAAAAACTACCAAGAGAACTCCTGTCTGGCACCTTCCCCGGTGGAGTTGTGCATGGGGTGTCTTTGGAACATTTTGTCACCGGGCGACTCCAAAATTCAGCGGTTCCCCATCTCAGCCCAGAAAGCAGATAGAACAACTTTTGTGGTGTCTTTCAGATGCCTACCGGAGCAATGTAAAAACTACCAGGAGAACTCCCGTCTGGCACCTTCCCCGGTGGAGTTGTGCAGGGGGTGTGTTTGGAACATTTTGTCACCAGCCGAGTCCAAAATTCAGCGTTTCCCCATCTCAGCCCAGAAAGCAGGTAGAACAACTTTTGTGGTGTCTTTCAGATGCCTACCAAGGTACTGTAAAAACTACTAAGAGAACTCCTGTCTGGCACCTTCCCCGGTGGAGTTGTGCATGGGGTGTGTTTGGAACATTTTGTCACCGGCCGAGTCCAAAATTCAGCGGTTCCCCATCTCAGCCCAGAAAGCAGGTAGAACAACTTTTGTGGTGCCTTTCAGCTGCCTACCGGAGCAATGTAAAAACTACCAGGAGAACTCCTGTCTGGCACCTTCCCCGGTGGAGTTGTGCATGGGGTGTCTTTGGAACATTTTGTCACCAGCCGACTCCAAAATTCAGCGGTTCCCCATCTCAGCCCAGAAAGCAGGTAGAACAACTTTTGTGGTGTCTTTCAGATGCCTACCAGAGCAATGTAAAAACTACCAGGAGAACTCCTGCCTGGCACCTTCCCCGGTGGAGTTGTGCAGGGGGTGTGTTTGGAACATTTTGTCACCGGCCGAGTCCAAAATTCAGCGGTTCCCCATCTCAGCCCAGAAAGCAGGTAGAACAACTTTTGTGGTGTCTTTCAGCTGCCTACCAAGGTAGTGTAAAAACTATCAAGAGAACGCTTGTCTGGCACATTCCCCGGTGGAGTTGTGCATGGGGTGTCTTTGGAACATTTTGTCACCGGCCGAGTCCAAAATTCAGCGATTCCCCATCTCAGCCCAGAAAGCAGATAGAACAACTTTTGTGGTGTCTTTCAGATGCCTACCGGAGCAATGTAAAAACTACCAGGAGAACTCCTGTCTGGCACCTTCCCCGGTGGAGTTGTGCATGGGGTGTGTTCGGAACATTTTGTCACCAGCCGACTCCAAAATTCAGCGTTTCCCCATCTCAGCCCAGAAAGCAGGTAGAACAACTTTTGTGGTGCCTTTCAGGTGCCTACCAAGGTAGTGTAAAAACTACCAGGAGAACTCCTGTCTGGCACCTTCGCTAGTGGAGTTGTGCATGGGGTGTCTTTGGAACATTTTGTCACCGGGCGACTCCAAAATTCAGCGGTTCCCCATCTCAGCCCAGAAAGCAGGTAGAACAACTTTTGTGGTGCCTTTCAGCTGCCTACCAAGGTAGTGTAAAAACTACTAAGAGAACTCCTGTCTGGCACCTTCGCTAGTGGAGTTGTGCATGGGGTGTCTTTGGAACATTTTGTCACCGGCCGAGTCCAAAATTCAGCGATTCCCCATCTCAGCCCAGAAAGCAGATAGAACAACTTTTGTGGTGTCTTTCAGATGCCTACCGGAGCAATGTAAAAACTACCAGGAGAACTCCCGTCTGGCACCTTCCCCGGTGGAGTTGTGCAGGGGGTGTGTTAGGAACATTTTGTCACCAGCCGAGTCCAAAATTCAGCGTTTCCCCATCTCAGCCCAGAAAGCAGGTAGAACAACTTTTGTGGTGTCTTTCAGATGCCTACCAAGGTAGTGTAAAAACTACTAAGAGAACTCCTGTCTGGCACCTTCCCCGGTGGAGTTGTGCATGGGGTGTGTTTGGAACATTTTGTCACCGGCCGAGTCCAAAATTCAGCGGTTTCCCATCTCAGCCCAGAAAGCAGGTAGAACAACTTTTGTGGTGCCTTTCAGCTGCCTACCAAGGTAGTGTAAAAACTACCAGGAGAACTCCTGTCTGGCACCTTCGCTAGTGGAGTTGTGCATGGGGTGTGTTTGGAACATTTTGTCACCGGCCGAGTCCAAAATTCAGCGGTTCCCCATCTCAGCCCAGAAAGCAGGTAGAACAACTTTTGTGGTGCCTTTCAGCTGCCTACCAAGGTAGTGTAAAAACTACTAAGAGAACTCCTGTCTGGCACCTTCCCCGGTGGAGTTGTGCAGGGGGTGTGTTTGGAACATTTTGTCACCGGCCGAGTCCAAAATTCAGCGGTTCCCCATCTCAGCCCAGAAAGCAGGTAGAACAACTTTTGTGGTGTCTTTCAGATGCCTACCGGAGCAATGTAAAAACTACCAGGAGAACTCCTGCCTGGCACCTTCCCCGGTGGAGTTGTGCATGGGGTGTGTTTGGAACATTTTGTCACCGGCCGAGTCCAAAATTCAGCGGTTCCCCATCTCAGCCCAGAAAGCAGGTAGAACAACTTTTGTGGTGCCTTTCAGGTGCCTACCAAGGTAGTGTAAAAACTACCAGGAGAACTCCTGTCTGGCACCTTCGCTAGTGGAGTTGTGCATGGGGTGTGTTTGGAACATTTTGTCACCGGCCGAGTCCAAAATTCAGCGGTTCCCCATCTCAGCCCAGAAAGCAGGTAGAACAACTTTTGTGGTGCCTTTCAGCTGCCTACCAAGGTAGTGTAAAAACTACTAAGAGAACTCCTGTCTGGCACCTTCCCCGGTGGAGTTGTGCAGGGGGTGTGTTTGGAACATTTTGTCACCGGCCGAGTCCAAAATTCAGCGGTTCCCCATCTCAGCCCAGAAAGCAGGTAGAACAACTTTTGTGGTGTCTTTCAGATGCCTACCGGAGCAATGTAAAAACTACCAGGAGAACTCCTGCCTGGCACCTTCCCCGGTGGAGTTGTGCAGGGGGTGTCTTTGGAACATTTTGTCACCAGCCGACTCCAAAATTCAGCGGTTCCCCATCTCAGCCCAGAAAGCAGGTAGAACAACTTTTGTGGTGTCTTTCAGATGCCTACCAAGGTAGTGTAAAAACTACTAAGAGAACTCCTGCCTGGCACCTTCCTCGGTGGAGTTGTGCATGGGGTGTGTTTGGAACATTTTGTCACCGGCCGACTCCAAAATTCAGCGGTTCCCCATCTCAGCCCAGAAAGCAGGTAGAACAACTTTTGTGGTGTCTTTCAGCTGCCTACCGGAGCAATGTAAAAACTACCAGGAGAACTCCTGTCTGGCACCTTCCCCGGTGGAGTTGTGCATGGGGTGTGTTCGGAATATTTTGTCACCAGCCGAGTCCAAAAATTCAGCGGTTCCCCATCTCAGCCCAGAAAGCAGGTAGAACAACTTTTGTGGTGTCTTTCAGATGCCTACCGGAGCAATGTAAAAACTACCAGGAGAACTCCTGCCTGGCACCTTCCCCGGTGGAGTTGTGCATGGGGTGTCTTTGGAACATTTTGTCACCGGCCGAGTCCAAAATTCAGCGATTCCCCATCTCAGCCCAGAAAGCAGGTAGAACAACTTTTGTGGTGCCTTTCAGGTGCCTACCAAGGTAGTGTAAAAACTACCAGGAGAACTCCTGTCTGGCACCTTCCCCGGTGGAGTTGTGCAGGGGGTGTGTTTGGAACATTTTGTCACCGGCCGACTCCAAAATTCAGCGGTTCCCCATCTCAGCCCAGAAAGCAGGTAGAACATCTTTTGTGGTGTCTTTTAGATGCCTACCGGAGCAATGTAAAAACTACCAGGAGAACTCCTGTCTGGCACCTTCCCCGGTATAGTTGTGCAGGGGGTGTCTTTGGAACATTTTGTCACCGGCCGAGTCCAAAATTCAGCGGTTCCCCATCTCAGCCCAGAAAGCAGGTAGAACAACTTTTGTGGTGTCTTTTAGATGCCTACCAAGGTAGTGTAAAAACTATCAAGAGAACGCTTGTCTGGCACCTTCCCCGGTGGAGTTTTGCAGGGGGTGTGTTTGGAACATTTTGTCACCGGCCGAGTCCAAAATTCAGCGATTCCCCATCTCAGCCCAGAAAGCAGGTAGAACAACTTTTGTGGTGTCTTTCAGATGCCTACCGGAGCAATGTAAAAACTACCAGGAGAACTCCTGTCTGGCACCTTCCCCGGTGGAGTTGTGCAGGGGGTGTGTTTGGAACATTTTGTCTCTGGCCGAGTCCAAAATTCAGCGGTTCCCCATCTCAGCCCAGAAAGCAGGTAGAACAACTTTTGTGGTGCCTTTCAGCTGCCTACCAAGGTAGTGTAAAAACTACCAAGAGAACTCCTGCCTGGCACCTTCCCCGGTGGAGTTGTGCATGGGGTGTCTTTGGAACATTTTGTCACCGGGCGACTCCAAAATTCAGCGGTTCCCCATCTCAGCCCAGAAAGCAGGTAGAACAACTTTTGTGGTGTCTTTCAGCTGCCTACCGGAGCAATGTAAAAACTACAGGAGAACTCCTGTCTGGCACCTTCCCCGGTGGAGTTGTGCATGGGGTGTGTTCGGAATATTTTGTCACCAGCCGAGCCCAAAAATTCAGCGGTTCCCCATCTCAGCCCAGAAAGCAGGTAGAACAACTTTTGTGGTGCCTTTCAAATGCCTACCAAGGTAGTGTAAAAACTACCAGGAGAACTCCTGTCTGGCACCTTCCCCGGTGGAGTTGTGCATGGGGTGTGTTTGGAACATTTTGTCACCGGCCGACTCCAAAATTCAGCGGTTCCCCATCTCAGCCCAGAAAGCAGGTAGAACAACTTTTGTGGTGCCTTTCAGCTGCCTACCAAGGTAGTGTAAAAACTACCAGGAGAACTCCTGTCTGGCACCTTCGCTAGTGGAGTTGTGCATGGGGTGTGTTTGGAACATTTTGTCACCGGCCGAGTCCAAAATTCAGCGGTTCCCCATCTCAGCCCAGAAAGCAGGTAGAACAACTTTTGTGGTGCCTTTCAGCTGCCTACCAAGGTAGTGTAAAAACTATTAAGAGAACTCCTGTCTGGCACCTTCCCCGGTGGAGTTGTGCAGGGGGTGTGTTTGGAACATTTTGTCACCGGCCGAGTCCAAAATTCAGCGGTTCCCCATCTCAGCCCAGAAAGCAGGTAGAACAACTTTTGTGGTGTCTTTCAGATGCCTACCGGAGCAATGTAAAAACTACCAGGAGAACTCCTGCCTGGCACCTTCCCCGGTGGAGTTGTGCATGGGGTGTCTTTGGAACATTTTGTCACCGGCCGAGTCCAAAATTCATCGATTCCCCATCTCAGCCCAGAAAGCAGGTAGAACAACTTTTGTGGTGCCTTTCAGGTGCCTACCAAGGTAGTGTAAAAACTACCAGGAGAACTCCTGTCTGGCACCTTCCCCGGTGGAGTTGTGCAGGGGGTGTGTTTGGAACATTTTGTCACCGGCCGAGTCCAAAATTCAGCGGTTCCCCATCTCAGCCCAGAAAGCAGGTAGAACATCTTTTGTGGTGTCTTTTAGATGCCTACCGGAGCAATGTAAAAACTATTAAGAGAACTCCTGTCTGGCACCTTCCCCGGTATAGTTGTGCAGGGGGTGTCTTTGGAACATTTTGTCACCGGCCGAGTCCAAAATTCAGCGTTTCCCCATCTCAGCCCAGAAAGCAGGTAGAACAACTTTTGTGGTGTCTTTCAGCTGCCTACCGGAGCAATGTAAAAACTACAGGAGAACTCCTGTCTGGCACCTTCCCCGGTGGAGTTGTGCAGGGGGTGTGTTCGGAATATTTTGTCACCAGCCGAGCCCAAAAATTCAGCGGTTCCCCATCTCAGCCCAGAAAGCAGGTAGAACAACTTTTGTGGTGCCTTTCAAATGCCTACCAAGGTAGTGTAAAAACTACCAAGAGAACTCCTGCCTGGCACCTTCCCCGGTGGAGTTGTGCATGGGGTGTGTTTGGAACATTTTGTCACCGGCCGAGTCCAAAATTCAGCGGTTCCCCATCTCAGCCCAGAAAGCAGGTAGAACAACTTTTGTGGTGCCTTTCAGGTGCCTACCAAGGTAGTGTAAAAACTACCAGGAGAACTCCTGTCTGGCACCTTCGCTAGTGGAGTTGTGCATGGGGTGTGTTTGGAACATTTTGTCACCGGCCGAGTCCAAAATTCAGCGGTTCCCCATCTCAGCCCAGAAAGCAGGTAGAACAACTTTTGTGGTGCCTTTCAGCTGCCTACCAAGGTAGTGTAAAAACTACTAAGAGAACTCCTGTCTGGCACCTTCCCCGGTGGAGTTGTGCAGGGGGTGTGTTTGGAACATTTTGTCACCGGCCGAGTCCAAAATTCAGCGTTTCCCCATCTCAGCCCAGAAAGCAGGTAGAACAACTTTTGTGGTGTCTTTCAGATGCCTACCGGAGCAATGTAAAAACTACCAGGAGAACTCCTGCCTGGCACCTTCCCCGGTGGAGTTGTGCATGGGGTGTCTTTGGAACATTTTGTCACCGGCCGAGTCCAAAATTCAGCGATTCCCCATCTCAGCCCAGAAAGCAGGTAGAACAACTTTTGTGGTGCCTTTCAGGTGCCTACCAAGGTAGTGTAAAAACTACCAGGAGAACTCCTGTCTGGCACCTTCCCCGGTGGAGTTGTGCAGGGGGTGTGTTTGGAACATTTTGTCACCGGCCGAGTCCAAAATTCAGCGGTTCCCCATCTCAGCCCAGAAAGCAGGTAGAACATCTTTTGTGGTGTCTTTTAGATGCCTACCGGAGCAATGTAAAAACTACCAGGAGAACTCCTGTCTGGCACC
Organism: Falco biarmicus; assembly: GCF_023638135.1. Taxonomy (NCBI): domain Eukaryota; kingdom Metazoa; phylum Chordata; class Aves; order Falconiformes; family Falconidae; genus Falco; species Falco biarmicus. The sequence goes on along the minus strand of NW_026611848.1, from coordinate 20,120 downwards.
TTCCCCGGTATAGTTGTGCAGGGGGTGTCTTTGGAACATTTTGTCACCGGCCGAGTCCAAAATTCAGCTGTTCCCCATCTCAGCCCAGAAAGCAGGTAGAACAACTTTTGTGGTGTCTTTTAGATGCCTACCAAGGTAGTGTAAAAACTATCAAGAGAACGCTTGTCTGGCACCTTCCCCGGTGGAGTTGTGCAGGGGGTGTGTTTGGAACATTTTGTCACCGGCCGAGTCCAAAATTCAGCGATTCCCCATCTCAGCCCAGAAAGCAGGTAGAACAACTTTTGTGGTGTCTTTCAGATGCCTACCGGAGCAATGTAAAAACTACCAGGAGAACTCCTGTCTGGCACCTTCCCCGGTGGAGTTGTGCAGGGGGTGTGTTTGGAACATTTTGTCTCTGGCCGAGTCCAAAATTCAGCGGTTCCCCATCTCAGCCCAGAAAGCAGGTAGAACAACTTTTGTGGTGCCTTTCAAATGCCTACCAAGGTAGTGTAAAAACTACCAAGAGAACTCCTGCCTGGCACCTTCCCCGGTGGAGTTGTGCATGGGGTGTCTTTGGAACGTTTTGTCACCGGGCGACTCCAAAATTCAGCGGTTCCCCATCTCAGCCCAGAAAGCAGGTAGAACAACTTTTGTGGTGCCTTTCAGGTGCCTACCAAGGTAGTGTAAAAACTACCAGGAGAACTCCTGTCTGGCACCTTCGCTAGTGGAGTTGTGCATGGGGTGTGTTTGGAACATTTTGTCACCGGCCGAGTCCAAAATTCAGCGGTTCCCCATCTCAGCCCAGAAAGCAGGTAGAACAACTTTTGTGGTGTCTTTCAGATGCCTACCGGAGCAATGTAAAAACTACCAGGAGAACTCCTGTCTGGCACCTTCCCCGGTGGAGTTGTGCATGGGGTGTGTTTGGAACATTTTGTCACCGGCCGAGTCCAAAATTCAGCGATTCCCCATCTCAGCCCAGAAAGCAGGTAGAACAACTTTTGTGGTGCCTTTCAGCTGCCTACCAAGGTAGTGTAAAAACTACTAAGAGAACTCCTGTCTGGCACCTTCCCCGGTGGAGTTGTGCAGGGGGTGTGTTTGGAACATTTTGTCACCGGCCGAGTCCAAAATTCAGCGTTTCCCCATCTCAGCCCAGAAAGCAGGTAGAACAACTTTTGTGGTGTCTTTCAGATGCCTACCGGAGCAATGTAAAAACTACCAGGAGAACTCCTGCCTGGCACCTTCCCCGGTGGAGTTGTGCATGGGGTGTCTTTGGAACATTTTGTCACCGGCCGAGTCCAAAATTCAGCGATTCCCCATCTCAGCCCAGAAAGCAGGTAGAACAACTTTTGTGGTGCCTTTCAGGTGCCTACCAAGGTAGTGTAAAAACTACCAGGAGAACTCCTGTCTGGCACCTTCCCCGGTGGAGTTGTGCAGGGGGTGTGTTTGGAACATTTTGTCACCGGCCGAGTCCAAAATTCAGCGGTTCCCCATCTCAGCCCAGAAAGCAGGTAGAACATCTTTTGTGGTGTCTTTTAGATGCCTACCGGAGCAATGTAAAAACTACCAGGAGAACTCCTGTCTGGCACCTTCCCCGGTATAGTTGTGCAGGGGGTGTCTTTGGAACATTTTGTCACCGGCCGAGTCCAAAATTCAGCGGTTCCCCATCTCAGCCCAGAAAGCAGGTAGAACAACTTTTGTGGTGTCTTTTAGATGCCTACCAAGGTAGTGTAAAAACTATCAAGAGAACGCTTGTCTGGCACCTTCCCCGGTGGAGTTGTGCAGGGGGTGTGTTTGGAACATTTTGTCACCGGCCGAGTCCAAAATTCAGCGATTCCCCATCTCAGCCCAGAAAGCAGGTAGAACAACTTTTGTGGTGTCTTTCAGATGCCTACCGGAGCAATGTAAAAACTACCAGGAGAACTCCTGTCTGGCACCTTCCCCGGTGGAGTTGTGCAGGGGGTGTGTTTGGAACATTTTGTCTCTGGCCGAGTCCAAAATTCAGCGTTTCCCCATCTCAGCCCAGAAAGCAGGTAGAACAACTTTTGTGGTGCCTTTCAAATGCCTACCAAGGTAGTGTAAAAACTACCAAGAGAACTCCTGCCTGGCACCTTCCCCGGTGGAGTTGTGCATGGGGTGTCTTTGGAACGTTTTGTCACCGGGCGACTCCAAAATTCAGCGGTTCCCCATCTCAGCCCAGAAAGCAGGTAGAACAACTTTTGTGGTGCCTTTCAGGTGCCTACCAAGGTAGTGTAAAAACTACCAGGAGAACTCCTGTCTGGCACCTTCGCTAGTGGAGTTGTGCATGGGGTGTGTTTGGAACATTTTGTCACCGGCCGAGTCCAAAATTCAGCGGTTCCCCATCTCAGCCCAGAAAGCAGGTAGAACAACTTTTGTGGTGTCTTTCAGATGCCTACCGGAGCAATGTAAAAACTACCAGGAGAACTCCTGTCTGGCACCTTCCCCGGTGGAGTTGTGCATGGGGTGTGTTTGGAACATTTTGTCACCGGCCGAGTCCAAAATTCAGCGATTCCCCATCTCAGCCCAGAAAGCAGGTAGAACAACTTTTGTGGTGTCTTTCAGCTGCCTACCGGAGCAATGTAAAAACTACCAGGAGAACTCCTGTCTGGCACCTTCCCCGGTGGAGTTGTGCATGGGGTGTGTTTGGAACATTTTGTCACCGGCCGCGTCCAAAATTCAGCGGTTCCCCATCTCAGCCCAGAAAGCAGGTAGAACAACTTTTGTGGTGCCTTTCAGCTGCCTACCAAGGTAGTGTAAAAACTACTAAGAGAACTCCTGTCTGGCACCTTCCCCGGTGGAGTTGTGCATGGGGTGTCTTTGGAACATTTTGTCACTGGCCGAGTCCAAAATTCAGCGGTTCCCCATCTCAGCCCAGAAAGCAGGTAGAACAACTTTTGTGGTGTCTTTCAGATGCCTACTGGAGCAATGTAAAAACTACCAGGAGAACTCCTGTCTGGCACCTTCCCCGGTGGAGTTGTGCAGGGGGTGTGTTTGGAACATTTTGTCACCAGCCGAGTCCAAAATTCAGCGGTTCCCCATCTCAGCCCAGAAAGCAGGTAGAACAACTTTTGTGGTGCCTTTCAGCTGCCTACCAAGGTAGTGTAAAAACTACCAAGAGAACTCCTGCCTGGCACCTTCCCCGGTGGAGTTGTGCATGGGGTGTCTTTGGAACATTTTGTCACCGGCCGACTCCAAAATTCAGCGATTCCCCATCTCAGCCCAGAAAGCAGGTAGAACAACTTTTGTGGTGTCCTTTTGATGCCTACCGGAGCAATGTAAAAACTACCAACAGAGCTCGTCCCTGGCACCTTCGCTAGTGGAGTTGTGCATGGGGTGTGTTTGGAACATTTTGTCACCGGCCGACTCCAAAATTCAGCGGTTCCCCATCTCAGCCCAGAAAGCAGGTAGAACAACTTTTGTGGTGCCTTTTAGCTGCCTACCAAGGTAGTGTAAAAACTATTAAGAGAACTCCTGTCTGGCACCTTCCCCGGTGGAGTTGTGCATGGGGTGTGTTTGGAACATTTTGTCACCGGCCGAGTCCAAAATTCAGCGGTGCCCCATCTCAGCCCAGAAAGCAGGTAGAACAACTTTTGTGGTGTCTTTTAGATGCCTACCAAGGTAGTGTAAAAACTACTAAGAGAACTCCTGTCTGGCACCTTCCCCGGTGGAGTTGTGCATGGGCTGTGTTCGGAATATTTTGTCACCAGCCGAGTCCAAAAATTCAGCGGTTCCCCATCTCAGCCCAGAAAGCAGGTAGAACAACTTTTGTGGTGCCTTTCAAATGCCTACCAAGGTAGTGTAAAAACTACCAAGAGAACTCCTGCCTGGCACCTTCCCCGGTGGAGTTGTGCATGGGGTGTGTTTGGAACATTTTGTCACCGGCCGAGTCCAAAATTCAGCGGTTCCCCATCTCAGCCCAGAAAGCAGGTAGAACAACTTTTGTGGTGCCTTTCAGGTGCCTACCAAGGTAGTGTAAAAACTACCAGGAGAACTCCTGTCTGGCACCTTCCCCGGTATAGTTGTGCAGGGGGTGTCTTTGGAACATTTTGTCACCGGCCGACTCCAAAATTCAGCTGTTCCCCATCTCAGCCCAGAAAGCAGGTAGAACAACTTTTGTGGTGTCTTTTAGATGCCTACCAAGGTAGTGTAAAAACTATCAAGAGAACGCTTGTCTGGCACCTTCCCCGGTGGAGTTGTGCAGGGGGTGTGTTTGGAACATTTTGTCACCGGCCGAGTCCAAAATTCAGCGATTCCCCATCTCAGCCCAGAAAGCAGGTAGAACAACTTTTGTGGTGTCTTTCAGATGCCTACCGGAGCAATGTAAAAACTACCAGGAGAACTCCTGCCTGGCACCTTCCCCGGTGGAGTTGTGCAGGGGGTGTGTTTGGAACATTTTGTCACCAGCCGAGTCCAAAAATTCAGCGGTTCCCCATCTCAGCCCAGAAAGCAGGTAGAACAACTTTTGTGGTGCCTTTCAAATGCCTACCAAGGTAGTGTAAAAACTACCAAGAGAACTCCTGCCTGGCACCTTCCCCGGTGGAGTTGTGCAGGGGGTGTGTTTGGAACATTTTGTCACCGGCCGACTCCAAAATTCAGCGGTTCCCCATCTCAGCCCAGAAAGCAGGTAGAACAACTTTTGTGGTGCCTTTCAGGTGCCTACCAAGGTAGTGTAAAAACTACCAGGAGAACTCCTGTCTGGCACCTTCGCTAGTGGAGTTGTGCATGGGGTGTGTTTGGAACATTTTGTCACCGGCCGAGTCCAAAATTCAGCGGTTCCCAATCTCAGCCCAGAAAGCAGGTAGAACAACTTTTGTGGTGTCTTTCAGATGCCTAGCGGAGCAATGTAAAAACTACCAGGAGAACTCCTGTCTGGCACCTTCCCCGGTGGAGTTGTGCATGGGGTGTGTTTGGAACATTTTGTCACCGGCCGAGTCCAAAATTCAGCGATTCCCCATCTCAGCCCAGAAAGCAGGTAGAACAACTTTTGTGGTGCCTTTCAGCTGCCTACCAAGGTCGTGTAAAAACTACCAGGAGAACTCCTGTCTGGCACCTTCCCCGGTGGAGTTGTGCATGGGGTGTCTTTGGAACATTTTGTCACCGGCCGAGTCCAAAATTCAGCGGTTCCCCATCTCAGCCCAGAAAGCAGGTAGAACAACTTTTGTGGTGCCTTTCAGGTGCCTACCAATGTAGTGTAAAAACTACTAAGAGAACTCCTGTCTGGCACCTTCCCCGGTGGAGTTGTGCAGGGGGTGTCTTTGGAACATTTTGTCACTGGCCGAGTCCAAAATTCAGCGGTTCCCCATCTCAGCCCAGAAAGCAGGTAGAACAACTTTTGTGGTGTCTTTCAGATGCCTACCGGAGCAATGTAAAAACTACCAGGAGAACTCCTGTCTGGCACCTTCCCCGGTGGAGTTGTGCATGGGGTGTGTTCGGAATATTTTGTCACCAGCCGAGTCCAAAAATTCAGCGGTTCCCCATCTCAGCCCAGAAAGCAGGTAGAACAACTTTTGTGGTGCCTTTCAAATGCCTACCAAGGTAGTGTAAAAACTACCAAGAGAACTCCTGCCTGGCACCTTCCCCGGTGGAGTTGTGCATGGGGTGCGTTTGGAACATTTTGTCACCGGCCGAGTCCAAAATTCAGCGGTTCCCCATCTCAGCCCAGAAAGCAGGTAGAACAACTTTTGTGGTGCCTTTCAGGTGCCTACCAAGGTAGTGTAAAAACTACCAGGAGAACTCCTGTCTGGCACCTTCGCTAGTGGAGTTGTGCATGGGGTATGTTTGGAACATTTTGTCACCGGCCGACTCCAAAATTCAGCGGTTCCCCATCTCAGCCCAGAAAGCAGGTAGAACAACTTTTGTGGTGCCTTTCAGCTGCCTACCAAGGTAGTGTAAAAACTACCAGGAGAACTCCTGTCTGGCACCTTCCCCGGTGGAGTTGTGCATGGGGTGTGTTTGGAACATTTTGTCACCGGCCGAGTCCAAAATTCAGCGGTTCCCCATCTCAGCCCAGAAAGCAGGTAGAACAACTTTTGTGGTGTCTTTCAGATGCCTACCGGAGCAATGTAAAAACTACCAGGAGAACTCCTGTCTGGCACCTTCCCCGGTGGAGTTGTGCATGGGGTGTCTTTGGAACATTTTGTCACCGGCCGAGTCCAAAATTCAGCGATTCCCCATCTCAGCCCAGAAAGCAGGTAGAACAACTTTTGTGGTGCCTTTCAGGTGCCTACCAAGGTAGTGTAAAAACTACCAGGAGAACTCCTGTCTGGCACCTTCCCCGGTGGAGTTGTGCATGGGGTGTGTTTGGAACATTTTGTCACCGGCCGAGTCCAAAATTCAGCTGTTCCCCATCTCAGCCCAGAAAGCAGGTAGAACATCTTTTGTGGTGTCTTTTAGATGCCTACCGGAGCAATGTAAAAACTACCAGAAGAACTCCTGTCTGGCACCTTCCCCGGTATAGTTGTGCAGGGGGTGTCTTTGGAACATTTTGTCACCGGCCGAGTCCAAAATTCAGCGTTTCCCCATCTCAGCCCAGAAAGCAGGTAGAACAACTTTTGTGGTGTCTTTCAGCTGCCTACCGGAGCAATGTAAAAACTACAGGAGAACTCCTGTCTGGCACCTTCCCCGGTGGAGTTGTGCATGGGGTGTGTTCGGAATATTTTGTCACCAGCCGAGTCCAAAAATTCAGCGGTTCCCCATCTCAGCCCAGAAAGCAGGTAGAACAACTTTTGTGGTGCCTTTCAAATGCCTACCAAGGTAGTGTAAAAACTACCAAGAGAACTCCTGCCTGGCACCTTCCCCGGTGGAGTTGTGCATGGGGTGTGTTTGGAACATTTTGTCACCGGCCGAGTCCAAAATTCAGCGGTTCCCCATCTCAGCCCAGAAAGCAGGTAGAACAACTTTTGTGGTGCCTTTCAGGTGCCTACCAAGGTAGTGTAAAAACTACCAGGAGAACTCCTGTCTGGCACCTTCGCTAGTGGAGTTGTGCATGGGGTGTGTTTGGAACATTTTGTCACCGGCCGAGTCCAAAATTCAGCGGTTCCCCATCTCAGCCCAGAAAGCAGGTAGAACAACTTTTGTGGTGCCTTTCAGCTGCCTACCAAGGTAGTGTAAAAACTACTAAGAGAACTCCTGTCTGGCACCTTCCCCGGTGGAGTTGTGCAGGGGGTGTGTTTGGAACATTTTGTCACCGGCCGAGTCCAAAATTCAGCGTTTCCCCATCTCAGCCCAGAAAGCAGGTAGAACAACTTTTGTGGTGTCTTTCAGATGCCTACCGGAGCAATGTAAAAACTACCAGGAGAACTCCTGCCTGGCACCTTCCCCGGTGGAGTTGTGCATGGGGTGTCTTTGGAACATTTTGTCACCGGCCGAGTCCAAAATTCAGCGATTCCCCATCTCAGCCCAGAAAGCAGGTAGAACAACTTTTGTGGTGCCTTTCAGGTGCCTACCAAGGTAGTGTAAAAACTACCAGGAGAACTCCTGTCTGGCACCTTCCCCGGTGGAGTTGTGCAGGGGGTGTGTTTGGAACATTTTGTCACCGGCCGAGTCCAAAATTCAGCGGTTCCCCATCTCAGCCCAGAAAGCAGGTAGAACATCTTTTGTGGTGTCTTTTAGATGCCTACCGGAGCAATGTAAAAACTACCAGGAGAACTCCTGTCTGGCACCTTCCCCGGTATAGTTGTGCAGGGGGTGTCTTTGGAACATTTTGTCACCGGCCGAGTCCAAAATTCAGCTGTTCCCCATCTCAGCCCAGAAAGCAGGTAGAACAACTTTTGTGGTGCCTTTCAAATGCCTACCAAGGTAGTGTAAAAACTACCAAGAGAACTCCTGCCTGGCACCTTCCCCGGTGGAGTTGTGCATGGGGTGTCTTTGGAACGTTTTGTCACCGGGCGACTCCAAAATTCAGCGGTTCCCCATCTCAGCCCAGAAAGCAGGTAGAACAACTTTTGTGGTGCCTTTCAGGTGCCTACCAAGGTAGTGTAAAAACTACCAGGAGAACTCCTGTCTGGCACCTTCCCCGGTGGAGTTGTGCAGGGGGTGTGTTTGGAACATTTTGTCACCGGCCGAGTCCAAAATTCAGCGGTTCCCCATCTCAGCCCAGAAAGCAGGTAGAACAACTTTTGTGGTGTCTTTCAGATGCCTACCGGAGCAATGTAAAAACTACCAGGAGAACTCCTGTCTGGCACCTTCCCCGGTGGAGTTGTGCATGGGGTGTGTTTGGAACATTTTGTCACCGGCCGAGTCCAAAATTCAGCGATTCCCCATCTCAGCCCAGAAAGCAGGTAGAACAACTTTTGTGGTGCCTTTCAGCTGCCTACCAAGGTAGTGTAAAAACTACTAAGAGAACTCCTGTCTGGCACCTTCCCCGGTGGAGTTGTGCAGGGGGTGTGTTTGGAACATTTTGTCACCGGCCGAGTCCAAAATTCAGCGTTTCCCCATCTCAGCCCAGAAAGCAGGTAGAACAACTTTTGTGGTGTCTTTCAGATGCCTACCGGAGCAATGTAAAAACTACCAGGAGAACTCCTGTCTGGCACCTTCCCCGGTATAGTTGTGCAGGGGGTGTCTTTGGAACATTTTGTCACCGGCCGAGTCCAAAATTCAGCTGTTTCCCATCTCAGCCCAGAAAGCAGGTAGAACAACTTTTGTGGTGTCTTTTAGATGCCTACCAAGGTAGTGTAAAAACTATCAAGAGAACGCTTGTCTGGCACCTTCCCCGGTGGAGTTGTGCAGGGGGTGTGTTTGGAACATTTTGTCACCGGCCGAGTCCAAAATTCAGCGATTCCCCATCTCAGCCCAGAAAGCAGGTAGAACAACTTTTGTGGTGTCTTTCAGATGCCTACCGGAGCAATGTAAAAACTACCAGGAGAACTCCTGTCTGGCACCTTCCCCGGTGGAGTTGTGCTGGGGGTGTGTTTGGAACATTTTGTCACCGGCCGAGTCCAAAATTCAGCGGTTCCCCATCTCAGCCCAGAAAGCAGGTAGAACAACTTTTGTGGTGCCTTTCAAATGCCTACCAAGGTAGTGTAAAAACTACCAAGAGAACTCCTGCCTGGCACCTTCCCCGGTGGAGTTGTGCATGGGGTGTCTTTGGAACGTTTTGTCACCGGGCGACTCCAAAATTCAGCGGTTCCCCATCTCAGCCCAGAAAGCAGGTAGAACAACTTTTGTGGTGCCTTTCAGGTGCCTACCAAGGTAGTGTAAAAACTACCAGGAGAACTCCTGTCTGGCACCTTCGCTAGTGGAGTTGTGCATGGGGTGTCTTTGGAACATTTTGTCACCGGCCGAGTCCAAAATTCAGCGGTTCCCCATCTCAGCCCAGAAAGCAGGTAGAACAACTTTTGTGGTGTCTTTCAGATGCCTACCGGAGCAATGTAAAAACTACCAGGAGAACTCCTGTCTGGCACCTTCCCCGGTGGAGTTGTGCATGGGGTGTGTTTGGAACATTTTGTCACCGGCCGAGTCCAAAATTCAGCGATTCCCCATCTCAGCCCAGAAAGCAGGTAGAACAACTTTTGTGGTGTCTTTCAGATGCCTACCGGAGCAATGTAAAAACTACCAGGAGAACTCCTGTCTGGCACCTTCCCCGGTGGAGTTGTGCATGGGGTGTCTTTGGAACATTTTGTCACCGGCCGCGTCCAAAATTCAGCGGTTCCCCATCTCAGCCCAGAAAGCAGGTAGAACAACTTTTGTGGTGCCTTTCAGCTGCCTACCAAGGTAGTGTAAAAACTACCAGGAGAACTCCTGTCTGGCACCTTCCCCGGTGGAGTTGTGCAGGGGGTGTCTTTGGAACATTTTGTCACTGGCCGAGTCCAAAATTCAGCGGTTCCCCATCTCAGCCCAGAAAGCAGGTAGAACAACTTTTGTGGTGTCTTTCAGATGCCTACTGGAGCAATGTAAAAACTACCAGGAGAACTCCTGTCTGGCACCTTCCCCGGTGGAGTTGTGCATGGGGTGTCTTTGGAACATTTTGTCACCGGCCGAGTCCAAAATTCAGCGGTTCCCCATCTCAGCCCAGAAAGCAGGTAGAACAACTTTTGTGGTGCCTTTCAGGTGCCTACCAAGGTAGTGTAAAAACTACCAGGAGAACTCCTGTCTGGCACCTTCCCCGGTGGAGTTGTGCATGGGGTGTGTTTGGAACATTTTGTCACCGGCCGAGTCCAAAATTCAGCCGTTCCCCATCTCAGCCCAGAAAGCAGGTAGAACATCTTTTGTGGTGTCTTTTAGATGCCTACCGGAGCAATGTAAAAACTACCAGAAGAACTCCTGTCTGGCACCTTCCCCGGTATAGTTGTGCAGGGGGTGTCTTTGGAACATTTTGTCACCGGCCGAGTCCAAAATTCAGCGTTTCCCCATCTCAGCCCAGAAAGCAGGTAGAACAACTTTTGTGGTGTCTTTCAGCTGCCTACCGGAGCAATGTAAAAACTACAGGAGAACTCCTGTCTGGCACCTTCCCCGGTGGAGTTGTGCATGGGGTGTGTTCGGAATATTTTGTCACCAGCCGAGCCCAAAAATTCAGCGGTTCCCCATCTCAGCCCAGAAAGCAGGTAGAACAACTTTTGTGGTGCCTTTCAAATGCCTACCAAGGTAGTGTAAAAACTACCAAGAGAACTCCTGCCTGGCACCTTCCCCGGTGGAGTTGTGCATGGGGTGTGTTTGGAACATTTTGTCACCGGCCGAGTCCAAAATTCAGCGGTTCCCCATCTCAGCCCAGAAAGCAGGTAGAACAACTTTTGTGGTGCCTTTCAGGTGCCTACCAAGGTAGTGTAAAAACTACCAGGAGAACTCCTGTCTGGCACCTTCGCTAGTGGAGTTGTGCATGGGGTGTGTTTGGAACATTTTGTCACCGGCCGAGTCCAAAATTCAGCGGTTCCCCATCTCAGCCCAGAAAGCAGGTAGAACAACTTTTGTGGTGCCTTTCAGCTGCCTACCAAGGTAGTGTAAAAACTACTAAGAGAACTCCTGTCTGGCACCTTCCCCGGTGGAGTTGTGCAGGGGGTGTGTTTGGAACATTTTGTCACCGGCCGAGTCCAAAATTCAGCGTTTCCCCATCTCAGCCCAGAAAGCAGGTAGAACAACTTTTGTGGTGTCTTTCAGATGCCTACCGGAGCAATGTAAAAACTACCAGGAGAACTCCTGCCTGGCACCTTCCCCGGTGGAGTTGTGCATGGGGTGTCTTTGGAACATTTTGTCACCGGCCGAGTCCAAAATTCAGCGATTCCCCATCTCAGCCCAGAAAGCAGGTAGAACAACTTTTGTGGTGCCTTTCAGGTGCCTACCAAGGTAGTGTAAAAACTACCAGGAGAACTCCTGTCTGGCACCTTCCCCGGTGGAGTTGTGCAGGGGGTGTGTTTGGAACATTTTGTCACCGGCCGAGTCCAAAATTCAGCGGTTCCCCATCTCAGCCCAGAAAGCAGGTAGAACATCTTTTGTGGTGTCTTTTAGATGCCTACCGGAGCAATGTAAAAACTACCAGGAGAACTCCTGTCTGGCACCTTCCCCGGTATAGTTGTGCAGGGGGTGTCTTTGGAACATTTTGTCACCGGCCGAGTCCAAAATTCAGCTGTTCCCCATCTCAGCCCAGAAAGCAGGTAGAACAACTTTTGTGGTGTCTTTTAGATGCCTACCAAGGTAGTGTAAAAACTATCAAGAGAACGCTTGTCTGGCACCTTCCCCGGTGGAGTTGTGCAGGGGGTGTGTTTGGAACATTTTGTCACCGGCCGAGTCCAAAATTCAGCGATTCCCCATCTCAGCCCAGAAAGCAGGTAGAACAACTTTTGTGGTGTCTTTCAGATGCCTACCGGAGCAATGTAAAAACTACCAGGAGAACTCCTGTCTGGCACCTTCCCCGGTGGAGTTGTGCAGGGGGTGTGTTTGGAACATTTTGTCTCTGGCCGAGTCCAAAATTCAGCGTTTCCCCATCTCAGCCCAGAAAGCAGGTAGAACAACTTTTGTGGTGCCTTTCAAATGCCTACCAAGGTAGTGTAAAAACTACCAAGAGAACTCCTGCCTGGCACCTTCCCCGGTGGAGTTGTGCATGGGGTGTCTTTGGAACGTTTTGTCACCGGGCGACTCCAAAATTCAGCGGTTCCCCATCTCAGCCCAGAAAGCAGGTAGAACAACTTTTGTGGTGCCTTTCAGGTGCCTACCAAGGTAGTGTAAAAACTACCAGGAGAACTCCTGTCTGGCACCTTCGCTAGTGGAGTTGTGCATGGGGTGTGTTTGGAACATTTTGTCACCGGCCGAGTCCAAAATTCAGCGGTTCCCCATCTCAGCCCAGAAAGCAGGTAGAACAACTTTTGTGGTGTCTTTCAGATGCCTACCGGAGCAATGTAAAAACTACCAGGAGAACTCCTGTCTGGCACCTTCCCCGGTGGAGTTGTGCATGGGGTGTGTTTGGAACATTTTGTCACCGGCCGAGTCCAAAATTCAGCGATTCCCCATCTCAGCCCAGAAAGCAGGTAGAACAACTTTTGTGGTGCCTTTCAGCTGCCTACCAAGGTAGTGTAAAAACTACTAAGAGAACTCCTGTCTGGCACCTTCCCCGGTGGAGTTGTGCAGGGGGTGTCTTTGGAACATTTTGTCACCGGCCGAGTCCAAAATTCAGCTGTTCCCCATCTCAGCCCAGAAAGCAGGTAGAACAACTTTTGTGGTGTCTTTTAGATGCCTACCGGAGCAATGTAAAAACTACCAGGAGAACTCCTGTCTGGCACCTTCCCCGGTGGAGTTGTGCAGGGGGTGTGTTTGGAACATTTTGTCTCTGGCCGAGTCCAAAATTCAGCGTTTCCCCATCTCAGCCCAGAAAGCAGGTAGAACAACTTTTGTGGTGCCTTTCAAATGCCTACCAAGGTAGTGTAAAAACTACCAAGAGAACTCCTGCCTGGCACCTTCCCCGGTGGAGTTGTGCATGGGGTGTCTTTGGAACGTTTTGTCACCGGGCGACTCCAAAATTCAGCGGTTCCCCATCTCAGCCCAGAAAGCAGGTAGAACAACTTTTGTGGTGCCTTTCAGGTGCCTACCAAGGTAGTGTAAAAACTACCAGGAGAACTCCTGTCTGGCACCTTCGCTAGTGGAGTTGTGCATGGGGTGTGTTTGGAACATTTTGTCACCGGCCGAGTCCAAAATTCAGCGGTTCCCCATCTCAGCCCAGAAAGCAGGTAGAACAACTTTTGTGGTGTCTTTCAGATGCCTACCGGAGCAATGTAAAAACTACCAGGAGAACTCCTGTCTGGCACCTTCCCCGGTGGAGTTGTGCATGGGGTGTGTTTGGAACATTTTGTCACCGGCCGAGTCCAAAATTCAGCGATTCCCCATCTCAGCCCAGAAAGCAGGTAGAACAACTTTTGTGGTGCCTTTCACCTGCCTACCAAGGTAGTGTAAAAACTACTAAGAGAACTCCTGTCTGGCACCTTCCCCGGTGGAGTTGTGCAGGGGGTGTGTTTGGAACATTTTGTCACCGGCCGAGTCCAAAATTCAGCGTTTCCCCATCTCAGCCCAGAAAGCAGGTAGAACAACTTTTGTGGTGTCTTTCAGATGCCTACCGGAGCAATGTAAAAACTACCAGGAGAACTCCTGCCTGGCACCTTCCCCGGTGGAGTTGTGCATGGGGTGTCTTTGGAACATTTTGTCACCGGCCGAGTCCAAAATTCAGCGATTCCCCATCTCAGCCCAGAAAGCAGGTAGAACAACTTTTGTGGTGCCTTTCAGGTGCCTACCAAGGTAGTGTAAAAACTACCAGGAGAACTCCTGTCTGGCACCTTCCCCGGTGGAGTTGTGCATGGGGTGTGTTTGGAACATTTTGTCACCGGCCGAGTCCAAAATTCAGCGGTTCCCCATCTCAGCCCAGAAAGCAGGTAGAACATCTTTTGTGGTGTCTTTTAGATGCCTACCGGAGCAATGTAAAAACTACCAGGAGAACTCCTGTCTGGCACCTTCCCCGGTATAGTTGTGCAGGGGGTGTCTTTGGAACATTTTGTCACCGGCCGAGTCCAAAATTCAGCTGTTCCCCATCTCAGCCCAGAAAGCAGGTAGAACAACTTTTGTGGTGTCTTTTAGATGCCTACCAAGGTAGTGTAAAAACTATCAAGAGAACGCTTGTCTGGCACCTTCCCCGGTGGAGTTGTGCAGGGGGTGTGTTTGGAACATTTTGTCACCGGCCGAGTCCAAAATTCAGCGATTCCCCATCTCAGCCCAGAAAGCAGGTAGAACAACTTTTGTGGTGTCTTTCAGATGCCTACCGGAGCAATGTAAAAACTACCAGGAGAACTCCTGTCTGGAACCTTCCCCGGTGGAGTTGTGCAGGGGGTGTGTTTGGAACATTTTGTCACCGGCCGAGTCCAAAATTCAGCGGTTCCCCATCTCAGCCCAGAAAGCAGGTAGAACAACTTTTGTGGTGCCTTTCAAATGCCTACCAAGGTAGTGTAAAAACTACCAAGAGAACTCCTGCCTGGCACCTTCCCCGGTGGAGTTGTGCATGGGGTGTCTTTGGAACGTTTTGTCACCGGGCGACTCCAAAATTCAGCGGTTCCCCATCTCAGCCCAGAAAGCAGGTAGAACAACTTTTGTGGTGCCTTTCAGGTGCCTACCAAGGTAGTGTAAAAACTACCAGGAGAACTCCTGTCTGGCACCTTCCCCGGTGGAGTTGTGCATGGGGTGTCTTTGGAACATTTTGTCACTGGCCGAGTCCAAAATTCAGCGGTTCCCCATCTCAGCCCAGAAAGCAGGTAGAACAACTTTTGTGGTGTCTTTCAGATGCCTACTGGAGCAATGTAAAAACTACCAGGAGAACTCCTGTCTGGCACCTTCCCCGGTGGAGTTGTGCAGGGGGTGTGTTTGGAACATTTTGTCACCAGCCGAGTCCAAAATTCAGCGGTTCCCCATCTCAGCCCAGAAAGCAGGTAGAACAACTTTTGTGGTGCCTTTCAAATGCCTACCAAGGTAGTGTAAAAACTACCAAGAGAACTCCTGCCTGGCACCTTCCCCGGTGGAGTTGTGCATGGGGTGTCTTTGGAACATTTTGTCACCGGCCGACTCCAAAATTCAGCGATTCCCCATCTCAGCCCAGAAAGCAGGTAGAACAACTTTTGTGGTGTCCTTTTGATGCCTACCGGAGCAATGTAAAAACTACCAACAGAGCTCGTCCCTGGCACCTTCGCTAGTGGAGTTGTGCATGGGGTGTGTTTGGAACATTTTGTCACCGGCCGACTCCAAAATTCAGCGGTTCCCCATCTCAGCCCAGAAAGCAGGTAGAACAACTTTTGTGGTGCCTTTTAGCTGCCTACCAAGGTAGTGTAAAAACTATTAAGAGAACTCCTGTCTGGCACCTTCCCCGGTGGAGTTGTGCATGGGGTGTGTTTGGAACATTTTGTCACCGGCCGAGTCCAAAATTCAGCGGTTCCCCATCTCAGCCCAGAAAGCAGGTAGAACAACTTTTGTGGTGTCTTTTAGATGCCTACCAAGGTAGTGTAAAAACTACTAAGAGAACTCCTGTCTGGCACCTTCCCCGGTGGAGTTGTGCATGGGCTGTGTTCGGAATATTTTGTCACCAGCCGAGTCCAAAAATTCAGCGGTTCCCCATCTCAGCCCAGAAAGCAGGTAGAACAACTTTTGTGGTGCCTTTCAAATGCCTACCAAGGTAGTGTAAAAACTACCAAGAGAACTCCTGCCTGGCACCTTCCCCGGTGGAGTTGTGCATGGGGTGTGTTTGGAACATTTTGTCACCGGCCGAGTCCAAAATTCAGCGGTTCCCCATCTCAGCCCAGAAAGCAGGTAGAACAACTTTTGTGGTGCCTTTCAGGTGCCTACCAAGGTAGTGTAAAAACTACCAGGAGAACTCCTGTCTGGCACCTTCCCCGGTATAGTTGTGCAGGGGGTGTCTTTGGAACATTTTGTCACCGGCCGACTCCAAAATTCAGCTGTTCCCCATCTCAGCCCAGAAAGCAGGTAGAACAACTTTTGTGGTGTCTTTTAGATGCCTACCAAGGTAGTGTACAAACTATCAAGAGAACGCTTGTCTGGCACCTTCCCCGGTGGAGTTGTGCAGGGGGTGTGTTTGGAACATTTTGTCACCGGCCGAGTCCAAAATTCAGCGATTCCCCATCTCAGCCCAGAAAGCAGGTAGAACAACTTTTGTGGTGTCTTTCAGATGCCTACCGGAGCAATGTAAAAACTACCAGGAGAACTCCTGTCTGGCACCTTCCCCGGTGGAGTTGTGCAGGGGGTGTGTTTGGAACATTTTGTCACCAGCCGAGTCCAAAAATTCAGCGGTTCCCCATCTCAGCCCAGAAAGCAGGTAGAACAACTTTTGTGGTGCCTTTCAAATGCCTACCAAGGTAGTGTAAAAACTACCAAGAGAACTCCTGCCTGGCACCTTCCCCGGTGGAGTTGTGCAGGGGGTGTGTTTGGAACATTTTGTCACCGGGCGACTCCAAAATTCAGCGGTTCCCCATCTCAGCCCAGAAAGCAGGTAGAACAACTTTTGTGGTGCCTTTCAGGTGCCTACCAAGGTAGTGTAAAAACTACCAGGAGAACTCCTGTCTGGCACCTTCGCTAGTGGAGTTGTGCATGGGGTGTGTTTGGAACATTTTGTCACCGGCCGAGTCCAAAATTCAGCGGTTCCCAATCTCAGCCCAGAAAGCAGGTAGAACAACTTTTGTGGTGTCTTTCAGATGCCTAGCGGAGCAATGTAAAAACTACCAGGAGAACTCCTGTCTGGCACCTTCCCCGGTGGAGTTGTGCATGGGGTGTGTTTGGAACATTTTGTCACCGGCCGAGTCCAAAATTCAGCGATTCCCCATCTCAGCCCAGAAAGCAGGTAGAACAACTTTTGTGGTGCCTTTCAAATGCCTACCAAGGTCGTGTAAAAACTACCAGGAGAACTCCTGTCTGGCACCTTCCCCGGTGGAGTTGTGCATGGGGTGTCTTTGGAACATTTTGTCACCGGCCGAGTCCAAAATTCAGCGGTTCCCCATCTCAGCCCAGAAAGCAGGTAGAACAACTTTTGTGGTGCCTTTCAGGTGCCTACCAAGGTAGTGTAAAAACTACCAGGAGAACTCCTGTCTGGCACCTTCGCTAGTGGAGTTGTGCATGGGGTATGTTTGGAACATTTTGTCACCGGCCGACTCCAAAATTCAGCGGTTCCCCATCTCAGCCCAGAAAGCAGGTAGAACAACTTTTGTGGTGCCTTTCAGCTGCCTACCAAGGTAGTGTAAAAACTACCAGGAGAACTCCTGTCTGGCACCTTCCCCGGTGGAGTTGTGCATGGGGTGTGTTTGGAACATTTTGTCACCGGCCGAGTCCAAAATTCAGCGGTTCCCCATCTCAGCCCAGAAAGCAGGTAGAACAACTTTTGTGGTGTCTTTCAGATGCCTACCGGAGCAATGTAAAAACTACCAGGAGAACTCCTGCCTGGCACCTTCCCCGGTGGAGTTGTGCAGGGGGTGTCTTTGGAACATTTTGTCACCGGCCGAGTCCAAAATTCAGCGATTCCCCATCTCAGCCCAGAAAGCAGGTAGAACAACTTTTGTGGTGCCTTTCAGCTGCCTACCAAGGTAGTGTAAAAACTACCAGGAGAACTCCTGTCTGGCACCTTCCCCGGTGGAGTTGTGCATGGGGTGTGTTTGGAACATTTTGTCACCGGCCGAGTCCAAAATTCAGCCGTTCCCCATCTCAGCCCAGAAAGCAGGTAGAACAACTTTTGTGGTGTCTTTTAGATGCCTACCAAGGTAGTGTAAAAACTATCAAGAGAACGCTTGTCTGGCACCTTCCCCGGTGGAGTTTTGCAGGGGGTGTGTTTGGAACATTTTGTCACCGGCCGAGTCCAAAATTCAGCGATTCCCCATCTCAGCCCAGAAAGCAGGTAGAACAACTTTTGTGGTGTCTTTCAGATGCCTACCGGAGCAATGTAAAAACTACCAGGAGAACTCCTGTCTGGCACCTTCCCCGGTGGAGTTGTGCATGGGGTGTGTTCGGAACATTTTGTCACCAGCCGAGTCCAAAAATTCAGCGGTTCCCCATCTCAGCCCAGAAAGCAGGTAGAACAACTTTTGTGGTGCCTTTCAGCTGCCTACCAAGGTAGTGTAAAAACTACCAGGAGAACTCCTGTCTGGCACCTTCGCTAGTGGAGTTGTGCATGGGGTGTGTTTGGAACATTTTGTCACCGGCCGAGTCCAAAATTCAGCGGTTCCCCATCTCAGCCCAGAAAGCAGGTAGAACAACTTTTGTGGTGTCTTTTAGATGCCTACCAAGGTAGTGTAAAAACTACTAAGAGAACTCCTGTCTGGCACCTTCCCCGGTGGAGTTGTGCATGGGGTGTCTTTGGAACATTTTTTCACCGGCCGAGTCCAAAATTCAGCGATTCCCCATCTCAGCCCAGAAAGCAGATAGAACAACTTTTGTGGTGTCTTTCAGATGCCTACTGGAGCAATGTAAAAACTACCAGGAGAACTCCCGTCTGGCACCTTCCCCGGTGGAGTTGTGCATGGGGTGTGTTTGGAACATTTTGTCACCAGCCGAGTCCAAAATTCAGCGGTTCCCCATCTCAGCCCAGAAAGCAGGTAGAACAACTTTTGTGGTGTCTTTCAGATGCCTACCAAGGTAGTGTAAAAAACTACTAAGAGAACTCCTGTCTGGCACCTTCCCCGGTGGAGTTGTGCAGGGGGTGTGTTTGGAACATTTTGTCACCGGCCGAGTCCAAAATTCAGCGGTTCCCCATCTCAGCCCAGAAAGCAGGTAGAACAACTTTTGTGGTGTCTTTCAGATGCCTACCGGAGCAATGTAAAAACTACCAGGAGAACTCCCGTCTGGCACCTTCCCCGGTGGAGTTGTGCAGGGTGTGTGTTTGGAACATTTTGTCACCAGCCGAGTCCAAAATTCAGCGTTTCCCCATCTCAGCCCAGAAAGCAGGTAGAACAACTTTTGTGGTGTCTTTCAGATGCCTACCAAGGTAGTGTAAAAACTACTAAGAGAACTCCTGTCTGGCACCTTCCCCGGTGGAGTTGTGCATGGGGTGTGTTTGGAACATTTTGTCACCGGCCGAGTCCAAAATTCAGCGGTTCCCCATCTCAGCCCAGAAAGCAGGTAGAACAACTTTTGTGGTGTCTTTCAGATGCCTACCAAGGTAGTGTAAAAACTCTCAAGAGAACTCTTGTCTGGCACCTTCCCGGTGGAGTTGTGCAGGGGGTGTCTTTGGAACATTTTGTCACCAGCCGACTCCAAAATTCAGCGGTCCCCATCTCAGCCCAGAAAGCAGGTAGAACAACTTTTGTGGTGTCTTTCAGATGCCTACCAGAGCAATGTAAAAACTACAGGAGAACTCCTGCCTGGCACCTTCCCCGGTGGAGTTGTGCATGGGGTGTGTTTGGAACATTTTGTCACCGGCCGAGTCCAAAATTCAGCGGTTCCCCATCTCAGCCCAGAAAGCAGGTAGAACAACTTTTGTGGTGCCTTTTAGCTGCCTACCAAGGTAGTGTAAAAACTATTAAGAGAACTCCTGTCTGGCACCTTCCCCCGGTGGAGTTGTGCATGGGGTGTGTTTGGAACATTTTGTCACCGGCCGAGTCCAAAATTCAGCGTTTCCCCATCTCAGCCCAGAAAGCAGGTAGAACAACTTTTGTGGTGTCTTTCAGCTGCCTACCGGAGCAATGTAAAAACTACAGGAGAACTCCTGTCTGGCACCTTCCCCGGTGGAGTTGTGCATGGGGTGTGTTCGGAATATTTTGTCACCAGCCGAGCCCAAAAATTCAGCGGTTCCCCATCTCAGCCCAGAAAGCAGGTAGAACAACTTTTGTGGTGCCTTTCAAATGCCTACCAAGGTAGTGTAAAAACTACCAAGAGAACTCCTGCCTGGCACCTTCCCCGGTGGAGTTGTGCATGGGGTGTGTTCGGAACATTTTGTCACCGGCCGAGTCCAAAATTCAGCGGTTCCCCATCTCAGCCCAGAAAGCAGGTAGAACAACTTTTGTGGTGCCTTTCAGGTGCCTACCAAGGTAGTGTAAAAACTACCAGGAGAACTCCTGTCTGGCACCTCGCTAGTGGAGTTGTGCATGGGGTGTGTTTGGAACATTTTGTCACCGGCCGAGTCCAAAATTCAGCGGTTCCCCATCTCAGCCCAGAAAGCAGGTAGAACAACT